>NW_017733219.1:32964-34687 GCF_001890085.2 Hipposideros armiger
CTCATGAATCTGAAGCAATAAATTTAAATCTAAAATTCTTATTTTAGATTTTATAAGCTTTTATAAGCTATTTTTCTATTCATTTATTTTTCAAAACAAACCTATAAAGATAATAAATTATTCTTATTTAATAGATGACAAGCTCAGAATGTACCAGGAACAGATCCCTACTATGCATATTAATGACTGCCTTCCTCTCTGGCTCTGTCAGAAGTCAGGCAAGTCATTTCACTAGCTAGTATAATCTGATATAATTTGGGAGCTTACCATCTGTAGTTACTCAGGTTAACCTAATAAATTTCCCTCTGGCCAAATACTAGGCAAGCAGGCAGGAAATGTAAAGGGATAAAGGGACAAATTTTGTTTTGACAGCCTACAATTAACTTCGTCTTAAGACAAAATTATTCATAATCACAATCAAATCAAGCAGGAAAATAAGTATATGTGTAAAATGCTTACGTAGTAGAGCTGAACCATTGGCTGATAGATAATGGCATTTTATTAGCTGCCTTGCAATGACCTGCCTGTGCAGTTGGAATTTTCCATGCCATACATGTTCATGGAGCAAGTGCTCAGGTGATAAAAGCTCCACTTCCTCCCGGTAGAAGTGCAGTCCACTTGCATCCTTGTACTGCTTCTCGAAAATTCCAGGCACTCAAAATTACTCTTTCAATATACATAAGCTGAGTATCTCATATGTGACTAGCACTGAATAGGTGCTATGATATATCATTATGAAGATGGATGAGACTATGCTTCTTCTGTATGTGAGATCATGATTTTATAAATAAATAATCTCATGCATTTGTGTTATTATAGAANTGTTACCTGTTATGTATCAGAGCCTGTGCTAGAGATGTGAAACTGGCAATATGATAAGGACAGATAAGCACAGAAAGCAATCACACATTTTTTAATTGCATTATATGTGATAAGTTCTAAAGTGCAATGTGTCAAGGCTTCATGGGTGAAATGAAAAGGACAATTTCCTAAGTGCTTCCCAGAAGAAGCATTGTGGCAAGACAGGAAGATGAGCTGGGGTTCCTCTGGAGAAAAGGCAGCAGAGGAAAGGATGGGCAGTCAGTGGGAGCAGCAAACACATGCATCCAGTTCAGTGTTGCTGGTCCACAGAGCTGCAGGGTGGGGCTGCTGACAGGGCTGAGGGAACAGGGAGAAGTAAGCAGGGCCAAATCATAAAGGCCCTTTTGCTAGGAAGAAAAACTGATATGTTTATGTTAAAGTTAATATCTAATCCTTAAATAATGTTCAGCTAGACATCACTATTAAAATATGCCTTCAATTCAAACAGAATATGTATTTCTACCACCCATTTTTATAGAGCCCTGTGCTTCTATAATCAGTAATTGACTTCTATAATCAGTAATTTCTCAAAGTATGGCTGAATCTGTCTCACATTCAGGTACAGCACCCAAACTTGTGATCATGACATAATGAGATAATTATATTACTTTATGTTCTACCATCAGGCTTGATTATTTTTTTAAAATGTCCAAAAATCTATTAAGTTTAATTGTTGTAGCTATTAATAAACCAAGGGAAGAGTTTGGAAAACTGCACTAAAGAGTTTGCTTTAGTGATTCAGATCATGTCTGAGAATATAAAAAGATGTTTATAAAATCCAGGGCCAGAATATTTTTGTAGTATTTCAGAGTATTCCAATGTTAATAGTTGACCACACAACAGTCTGTTCCCTAAGCCAGAA
>NW_017733219.1:44058-46738 GCF_001890085.2 Hipposideros armiger
AACTCCCAAATTATTAAGTTTTTTTCATATATGGCCCAACAATAAGTAGGAAGCCTTTGCTTGACAGAAGAGAAGTGTCAATAAGAATGATTCTGTATTTGACAGGAACTTACGAAAGCGATTGGCAACACAGGCTCTGGGGACAAATTCCTTGGATTGAAATTGCTGCTCTGAAATTAGTTATTAGCTGTGTGACCTAGTACATGTTACTTCAGTTTTCTCTGCCTCATTTTCCTGAACCATAGAATGAACATTATTAAAACACCCATCATATAAGGTTGTTGTGAGAATTAAATGAATATTCCATGTTTAAATAAATAAGTAAAAAAAGCCTTAGAGCAGGGCCTATATTTATGCACAAACTGAAAGACTTTATGGAAAGGAAGATTTAAAATCATATGACAATCAGATTTATAGCTGTCATTTTTCTTACATCATATGAAAGATGAACGAGGTCTAGGAATTTATCTTTTTAGAGTAGAAATTCTGTAGGGGAAATGATATTTTCTAAATTGCTGATTTTATATTGTTCTTCTATGTTCTTCAAACCAGTTGTTCTATTTTCATCCCCCCTCTTCCAGTGAGGCTGTGAGCTAGAAGCTCATCTTTATCATACTAGTTATGATATCTTGCCTCTTACTCAAAATTCTATGAGCTCATTCAATTCTTGGTCTTGTTCTACAGCATCGTCTAAAATCTCCCTTTTTCTTCCCTAAGTTACTGCTTTCTTTCTCCTCACACTCTAGGAGGGTGATTAGAGTTTCTTCTTTATATTATTCCCTTTATTTTATTTGTTATTAAAGTATAGTTGTCATACAATATTGTATTAGTTGCAGGTGTACAAAATAGTGGTTCAGTGTTTGTGTATCTTACAATGTGACATTAAGTCAAGTAATCATTTGTCACTGTGCAAAGTTATCACACTATTATTGACTATATTCCCCTTCACCTTTTTCACCCATCCCTCCAACACCCTTCTCTGGCAACCATTGGTATGTTCTTTGTTTCTATGAGTCATTTTGTTTTGTTTTATTCATCTTTTATTTTTATTTTTTAAAAATTCTATGTAAAGTGAAATCACGTGGTATTTATCTTTGTCTGACCTCCTTCACTTATCATAATACACTCTAGCTCTGTCCAAGTTGTTGTAAATAGAGGATTTTATTATTTTTTATTGCTGACTAGTATTCTACCATATCTATATCTATCTATCTATCTATCTATCATCTATCTATCTATCTATCTATCTATCATCATCATCATCATCTTCACATCTTCTTTATCCTTTCGTGTATCAATGGACACCTAGGTTGCTTCCATGTATCTTAGCTATTGTAAATAATGCTGCAATGAATAAAGGTGTGTATATATCTTTTTTTATTTTTTTATTGTTAGTTTCAGGTGTACAGAACAATGCAATAGTTATCCTTTTAACCCTTCACACAGAAACAACCCCCCTCCTCCATCTACTGCCCTCCCAACCCCGATATCATACTTANTGAATGTACAAGGCCCAGAGGAGAGAGTTAACATATTTGCCCAGCTGGGTCATAGACAACTTCCCAGGGGAGGCACTTGATCTGGGCACTAAAGTTCTCATGGACGCACGGAATTTACAAAACAGACAACCCAGGTCCATAATTCTTAGGACCTCTAGCTACCTGGCTTGATCCTAAGGCTTTAGAAAAGCCCCCAAACAGAATTAAATACACTCAGATCAGTACCTAACCTTATAAACACATGTGAATAAGGTCTCGGTAAAGGTGTGAGAATCCTAAGTGTCTTATGAGGCTTACCATTCAGCAGCATGCCATTCCTGTGTCAACTGAGGGATCAGGAGTAGCAAAGAATCCAGAGGCAAGGGTTCCATCTGTAGGAAGAGATGGTACCTGTGAGCCTAGACCCTGGAGTCCAGATGGTAGAGACTGGAGCATTATCTGTGTGTGGATATAACACAACGTCTATAGATAGCACCCTGAGATCACAAGCAACGGGCATACTAGACCAGGCCTGCCAGCCCTGCATCCTGGGAGACTATCCGTGTCAAGACAGTGATGACAGCTTAGGTAGGAAACATAGCCTCACCCTGCACTCATTTATTTGGCATTCCCCTTTAGTTAGTTAATCAGACTGAAAGTCAAAATAAAGAGAAAAATTATGGCTCACGCTCACACATGTGCTTGTGGTTGTGTGTGTGTGTGTGGGGGGCTAGATGCATATGTGTGCCCATGTGTATGTGAAAGAGAGATAAGAAAAAGCAAGAGAGATTTGAAGTGATTATAGAGTTCGAGGGACAAGGAGGAGAAGATATTTGTGTTAGGATCTGGAAGTCCAATTTGGAAAAAAGTAGATAGGATTTGAAAAAAAAAAAAAAAGAAGAAGAAGACAAAGCCAGAAATGAATACATTTATTGACATTCATTAACTTGTTTGCTTTTTTTTTAAAAATTGATCATCTAATATGTGTCAAGCACTATGCGGGACAATGAGGCTAAAGGGTGAACAAATCAGATGTGACCCAATTCCATGGAGACCTTAGTCTCTAGGGAATCACTTGATCAAAAACAAGCTCATGCATTCCTGGTATATTCTGGCAGCGATTCCATTTTACATGGAAGAACTTAGCTAACTCCCTCAAAAGTCTGGGAGCTTGGGCTCTGACACAGTAGGGCTTCCCAGAG
>NW_017733219.1:51138-59736 GCF_001890085.2 Hipposideros armiger
TATCATACTTATCTATTACAATTCCATTGACTCCATTCCCACACTCTACTCCACATCCCGTGACTATATGTATATATAATTATAGTTGACATACAATGTTATTCAACATCAGCTTCAGAAATACAGTGTGGTGGTCAGGCCTCTACACCAACTACGAAGTTGTCTCTCCCTAACAAGACATGAGTCCATCTGGTCCCCCAAAAATATTTACAACATTATTGATTATATTCCCCAGACTGTCTTTTCTATCCTTGAGGCCATATTGTAGTTACCAATTTGTATTGTCTCATCCTTTCCCCTTCTCCTTCATCCCCACCCCCTCCCAACCAACAACCCTCAGTTTTTCCTCTGTGTCTCTGAGACTACTTCTGTTTACATTTCTCATTTATTCAGTTTTTTAGAATCCACATATAAGTGGGATCATATGGTATTTGTCTTTCTCTGACTGACTTATTTCACTTAGCATAATGTTCTCTAGATGCATCCATATTGTTGCAAAAGGTACTATTTCCTTCTTCTTTATAGCTGAGTAATACTCCATTGTGTAAATGTTCCATAGTTTCTTAATCCAATCTTCTACCAATGGGCATTTTGGTTGTGTCAACGAGATATCTGATAAGGGGTTAATATCCAAAATATATAAAACACGCATGCAAATCAACACCAAAGAAACAAACAACCCAATTAAAAAACGGGCAGAGGATATGAAGAGACATTTCTCCAAAGAGGATATACAGATGGCCAACAGGCAATTGAAAAAAATGTTCAACCTCACTAATCATTAGAGAAATGCAAATAAAAACCACAATGATATACCACCTTACCCCGGTCAGAATGGCTATCATCAATAAGTCAACAAACAACAAATGCTGGAGAGGTTGTGGGGAAAAGGGAACCCTGGTGCACTGTTGGTGGGACTGCAGACTGGTGTAGCCACTATGGAAATCAGTATGGAGGTATCTCAAAAATCTGGAAATGGAACTACCTTATGACCCAGCAATCCCACTCTTATGTATTTATCCAGAAAAACCCAAGACATTAATTTGAAAAAATATATGCACCCCTGTGTTCATTGCGGTGCTATTCACAATAGCTAAGACTTGGAAACAACTGTGTATGTCTTTTTGAATTAGTGATTTCATTTTCTTTGGATAAATACCCAGAAGTGGAATTACTGGGCTGTATGGCAGTTCTGATTTTTGTTTTTTGAGTAATCTCCATATTTTTTTTCATAGTAGCTGCACTACTTTGAAGTCCCACCAACAATTCATGAAAGTTCTCTTTTCTCCACATCCTCTCCTGCACTTGTTATTTGTTGACTGTTTGATAATAGCCATTCTGACTGATGTAGGTGGTATCTCATCATGGTTGTGATTTGCATTTCCCTGATGATTAATGATGATGAGCATTTTTTCATTTGTCTGTTGGCCATCTGTGTGGGGTTTTTTTTTTTTGAGAAATGTCTTTTCATGTCCTCTGCTCATTTTTTGATGAGATGGTTTAATTTTTATTGCTGATTTATATGAGTTCATTACATATTTTGGATATCAACCCCTTATCAGATATATCTTCTCCCACCCAATAGGTTATCTTTTTTGCTTTGGTGGTGGTTTCTTTCGCTGTGCAGAATCTTTTGTTTGTGAAGTTGCATTTGTTTACTTTTGCTTTTGTTTCCCTTGTTTGAAGAGACATATCTAAACAGATATTATTCAGACTGATGTCAAATAATTTACTACCTCTGTGTTCTTCTAGGAGTTTTATGGTCTCATATCTTACATTTAAGTCTTTAATCCATTTTCAGCTTTTTTTTGTATGTGGTGTAAGAGTGTGGTCTAGTTTATTTTATTTTTTTCTATTTTGTTTTGCATGTATCTTTCTAGTTTTCCTAACATCACTTGTTAAGCAAACTATTGTTTCCCTGTTTTATATTCATGCTTGTTTTGTCATAGATTAATTGATGATAAGAGAGAGTTTATTTCTGGCTATCTATTCTCTGCTATTGATCGATGTATCTGTTTTTGTTCCAGCACTATATTGTTTTGATTGTTATGGCTTTACAGTACAGTTTGAAATTGAGTACAGTACTACAGTTTGAAATATAGTACAGTTTGGAGAGTGATACTTCCAACTTTGTTCTTCTTTCTCAAGATTGTTTTGGCTATTTGTAGTTTTTTGTGTGATTCCATATGAATCTTAGGATTATTTGTTCTAGTTATGAAAAGAACACCATTGGTATTTTTATGGGAATTGCATTGAATCTGTAGATTGCTTTGGGTAGTGTGGACATTTTCGTGATATTAATTCTTCCAGTACATGAGTATGGTATATGCTTCCATTTATTTATATTATATTCAGTTTCTTTCTTCAATGTCTTATGGTTTTCAGAGTGCAGGTTTTTGACCTCCTTAGATAAATTTGTTCCTAGGTATTTTATTCTTTATGATAGAATTGTAAATGAAATTTTTTTCTTAGTTTCTTCATCTGATTATTTTCTATTAATGTATAGCAATGTGACAGATTTCTATATATAAATTTTGTGTCTTGCTACTTTACAGAATTTGTTTATTAATCCTATTAATGTTTTGGTGGATTTTTTAGGGTTTTCTATATTTAGTGTAATGTCATGAGCAAATAGGGACAGCTTTACATTTTCCTCTCCAAATTAGATGGACTTAATTAATTTTTTTTTCTGATTGCCATGGCTAAAACTTCCAATGTTCTCTTGAATAATAGTGGCAAAGTGGGCATCCTTGTCTTGTTAATGATCGTAGAATAAAAGCTTTCAGCTTTTCACCTTTGGGAATGATATTAGCTGTAGGCTTGTCATATATATGCCATTATCATCTAGAGGTAAGCTCTTTCTGTACCCACTTTGTTGAAAGATATTTCATAAATAGATTTTTAATATTGTTAAATGCTTTTTCTGCATCTATTGAGATTATCATGTGATTTTTTATTCTTGCTTTTGTTGATAAGATATATCACATTTATTGTTTTGCTGATAATGAACCATAATTTTATCCCTGGTATAAATTTTACTTGATCGTGATGTAGAATAATTTAATGTACTTTTGTATTCTATTTGCTACTATTTTGTTGGGGAACAAATGGGTGTATTAGGAGGATTACCTCATCCTCTCTCTCTCTCTCTCTCTCTCTCTCTCTCTCTCTCTCGAGAGAGAGAGAGAGAGAGAGAGAGAGAGAGAGAGAGAATTTATTAAGTAGAGATTGTATAAAATTGTCATTTTGATTTGACATTTCTAGCTTAAACTATTACTTTGAACTACATAGTTTTCCATTTGTGTGAGCCATTTGATTTTGTTCCATTGTGAATTATTTTTCATGTCCTTTACAATCTATCTATTATATTGTTAGTGCTTCTCTTAAATTGTTTGGGCCCTTTATATAGTAAAAGCATGAATCCTTTGTCACACTTATGAGAAGACTGGTTATTTTTAACATATTAGAAATTGTACTTCTAATTATGTACCATTTTCTTCAACATGTTTTAATGGTAAATTGCAGTTATTTCAATGATGGCTCCATTTATTAAAACACTGTGAGATATTTTTATTTTGGAATGGTTTTAAGATCTCTGATGCAAACCATAGAATTAATTCACTTGCCTTTCATCATTGCAAACCCAATTCAGTATAGCCATTTTGATCACTCACTTATTCCCTAGACTTGATTTTTGAAATGACTTCTGGCTATTTCTAAACTGAAATCCACTTTGAAAGGATGAACATATGCTACTTTTGATAGTATCAAATGAATAAGATCTTAATTCTGAAATGAATTTGTTGGAAAGAAAAGAGAATTATAAACTCTTTAAAGGAAGTTTAGCATTATCAAGAAAATGTAATCTCCCTCCAACTATGACTATTTTGAATGCTAAAATAGCCATTATATTTTCTGATGACTTTAAATAGGTATGTAAATATACATAGAATAATTTATTGAAATAAAAATGGTTTGTTCCTTTTTATACTTCTTTTATCTTGAATTCTTACATCTTCACACTCATAAAGTGCTATATTTTTATATTTCTTCAATACATTTACACAAAGCAATCAACCTTTTTTACAAGTCTTAAAAAAATAACTTTAATATCCAGACATTGTGAGAAGGAATGACTTTAGTAACTTTTTAAAAGAAAGAATAAGAAGGTATGAATTATTTTTGCTAGTTTAATTTACCTTCAGTTTCTGAATTAAATTAACATAACTTTAGTGTATATTATGTGTAAGATTCTATATATTCTTACACAGATACAGATAATTAAGAGTAAAATTCTTGGGCCTCCAAAAACACATAACAAAGTCTCTGTGCACCGTAAGAGAGTAGCTAGAAATGGTTACCTTATGGCTTTCTCTTTCAAGGCATTCTCTTTCAATAGCTACCTGATATTTTAAAAATACAGACAAGCCATGCTTTTGTGTGTCTCCCCAAAGATGCTGCTTCCCTGAACATCATTAGAAATACTTCCCTTTAAACTTTCCATCTTTCCAAAGACTTCTACTTACACTGGCTTACAGTCTTCTATACCATCCCCAGACATCACCTTATCTGTGCACAACAGATAGTGTCTTTGATAGTTACATTTCTCTAGAGAAGAGAATAAGTTTCAAACATTAAACCAAGAAATGCATTCCTTTTGAGGGACAGGGGAAGTATTTGTAAAAATGTTATAGAAAAAATGTTTCTTGAAACCCTGTAATTTTTAAAAGTATTTTTTCCATAACACCTTGCAGATCTCTGAAAATGCCCTGGTTTCAGGTGTGATCCCTTTCAGGGCAACGTCTTTTTTTCACCCTAATGACAGAGTTAAAGTTAAGACAGAGGATAAGTAATGGGGCAGCTCTTTCCACTCTGTGACTATACATCCAACCTCTACTGGCTTTCCACCATTTGTCAAGTTCGCTTTCTTTGGAAGGCAGGCCAGCCTAACTGGCAAGTGCTCTTGCTGGTAATAGAATCATCACAGTCTCACCTCTAACCTCATCCATGACAGGGAGAGCCAATGGAAGTTGCAAAGACTGGGTTCAAGTTGGTATATTGAAGAAGCTCAGCTTAATGGGTTTTCTAAGCAAGAAGGGTAAGAGGTGGGAACGAGATAAGAGAATGAAGAGGTTGAGGAGGCAGAGAGAATACGAAGAGGTGTAGAAGGGCAGTCATGGAAAGTAAGAAAGAAGTGTTTCCCTACATCTATTGAACAATCTGAGCCATTATAGTTAAAGGATCTGGAGCAATTTGTGTAACAATTGGTGGTGCCAGAGAATATTTTACTTTGAAATTAAGGGAGATTGACACATTCATTCATAAAATGCTTATCATATTACTTATAATTTAATTTATATAATTATGTTACTGAAGAGAAAATAGTAAACACATGGCTCTAAGAATGGATACTTACATGGAGGAGTAACCAGGAAAAACAATTTAACATAGTAACTGCAATGCTAGAGCTAGGGGGAAAAACACTGAGGAAGGACACGGAGTTAATCATCAGAGTGGCAGAAGGATTCCAAGAGTAGGCAGTAACTGTATTGGGGGAAGCTATTACTGAAGAAAATCCCTGGACATGCCAGTGCTGTTCTCCCTTTAGAGATACAAATAAGAAAGATCCAGGAAATTTTCTGCTCCAATGGCCTTTCCTCTCATTTCACCAAATCCTTCAGTGATTAACATTGCTATAGGGATTTCTTTTCTCATGACATATGAAGTTGTATACTGGTCATCATGTTGAGGCAATATTAAGGAAGAAAAAAGAGATTTAATATTCAGTGTCTAGTATGTGTACAGCACCACCTTACTCATGGGGCAGTCTCAATCACAAGACTAATCTCTACATGAATATTATATGTGTTTCACACATGAGGAATCACGCCTCACGTTAGTAAAGCAGATTACTAAGGGTACATACAGAAGGTGAGGAATGGCGCTTTCTGTGCTTCCAGGGTCTCAGAAACAGAGAAATGCTATGTCTGGAGGGAGAGCTCTATTTCTCCCACCACTGGTTGGGACATCAGTCATCAGTAAGTTAAAGAAGTCACTTGATTTCTCTGAGCTTCTGCAACTGTTTTGGAAAGCAAGGACATCGACGCAAAGGTGCTGTAAATCTAAAGGTATAGGGGAAGTATTGCTTTATATTTTTTAACATCTGTAGTAAAAACTGTGATTTGAGAAGCACATTTCTAGATGGAAGTTTATACTCCAGGGTCTGAATACAAGTAAAATTTCTCTGCTTATGAGAGGAGAAAAACATAATTTAGCATTCTTACAGAGTGTGAATAGAGCAAGTAGTAAAACTGAAAGCTGGAAATCCATGAATGTTCCCTGCCTCCCAATTCCACACACCTTCAGCAAAATTATTAAACTCATAAAATACTTGGGTACAGGTGTTTTGTTTTGTTTTACTTGTAACAGGAGGGAAGAGTCAATAAAGTGGCCTGACTCCAGGCCTGGACCAAGGTGGGACAACACAAAGAGGGAGAAATTAGCTGGTCCCTGGGCAGGGCCACAGAGCTGGGGTCAGGCCACACTGAACTATGTCTCTATGGAAAGGAGAGACCTAGTTGACACCTTGCAAAGTGCCACAAAAATTGCAATAGTTAACAGACAGAGCAAGCACATTTTCCATGTAAGGTAAGACTATCATGAAGCAGTACAATGTATTTCTTTTGTGGAGCTGTGCCTTATTCTCAGTGATTTAGAGTGTTGATGTGAATTTAAGATCAGTCTTTGTCTTTCCCTCCTTCTCACAGAAAGGACAACAGAGAGGGGGAAGAAATGAAGGCAAAATTGCACCAGGAGAAGACTGCAGTATTAAACTAAGTCTCTGAACCTTGGATATGTTTGCAGATTAGTATCTGGTGGACATGGATTGTGAAGAGTAATCACGGAACCATGCGTGCAGAACTGCCACCTGTCTGTTTAAAAGAAGCATGTTCTAAGAGATGCAAAGTGCATTTCAAATACAAACCTAAGCAGCTGCCTTATGCAGACCTGCTTCCAGGCAGGACAGGAATGGACCATCGTCCTCCTGAGTCTTCATAACACAGTACCTCAAATTCTTATGTAAATTTTTCTGTTCCCACAATATTGCAGAACAGAAATAGTGATAGCAGAGTGAGTTTAGAAAGAGAGCAAACGTTCAGAGGTGGAAACATATCAAGGAGTGGGGCATCTATGAAAGTCAAAGCTATAGATAACATTGGGGACGAGAATATCATAGCTGGGCTTTTGGGGGATTGCAAATTTTCTTGTGCATCATCTCATCTCAGTGTATCACAGCCATAGGTAATAAGGACAGGGGTGTATCACATTTCAGTTAAGAAGAAATCTGTTTGACAAAACTCTGTTGTAGACTAGAAGTTTGCCTAGGAAATACAAATAACAATATACCACCCACCAGGCAGGTGGAAATCATTTACTACTTGAACACGAATGATTCAGAGAAACTCAACAAAAATCAAGAAGACATAACCACAATAAAACAAGAACACACACACACACACACACACACACACACACACACACACACACACANGACTTTGGAGGCAGCTAGAGATCTTATAGAAATCCTTTGAGTGGGAATGACACACACAGAGTTTATGAGATACTCTTTTATTCCAGCTCTAAGTAGGAAAATGAATGAAAATAGAAACAGAACCATTTAACCTTAAGTCACAGGGTTTCCAGGCATAAGTGGTGAGAAACTGAACTAATATCATGAAGACTACTATAGAAGGGAAGAGACAATTTACAACCACATGATGGAATCCTTTAAAAGCTTTCTTTAATAAATGATGTGTCTTCATGAAATGAGGATTTTGTTTATTTGTTTTTATTTATTTATTTATTTATTTATTTATTTATTTATTTTGTGGCCTATAGTACAGCAGGTTAGAAAGTATTCATCTTGGAGTGAAGAACTTTTGTGAGTGCCACCTCTAGCACTCATTACATAATTGAAAGCATTGATCAAGTCACTCCTCCTGCCTGGGCCTATATTTCTTTAAGATGAGAAAGTAAGATGTGGCCATCTCTACGCTTCCTTTCCAATTGAATATTTTATATTTTAACTATTCACATATTGGAAACAAGGATAAGGATAAGGACTCACATATTGAAAATAAGGGTAACTAGGAATCTGGCTGCCTTACCTCCAATTTACCTAGAGACACAGAAAAAAACTGTGACTATAAACCTGCACAGGGAGGGTGATCAGTGCTGGCTGGACCCTGTTCCCCTCATACCCTCTGAAGTGTCTGGGACAATACAGGGCTTTGTACACGTACACGGGGTTGGAGCATGAGTCACACCAGCCAGAGGCTTAAGGTGCTGGTTCCAACAATAAAAACATGAATACAAGGGTGATTTATACAGATAACCAATAAGTAATAAAAATAAATAAGATTAAATGTTTGCAGAATGTACCAGAGTGGAGTGCAGTCATGCATGAGGGCCAAGAGAAATTAAGGTTAGATGCAAGAAGGTAGGATAGAACGGAGTTTCTCTATAGAAGGCTCATCGTGAAGAATCCATCCCCAGGGAGCCTGTTCATGGGGCTTACAATTCCTGATAAGCGATGTG
>NW_017733219.1:64639-66213 GCF_001890085.2 Hipposideros armiger
GTTTTGGTTCTCGATAGATAATCGGGTTTTTATTTCTTTTTTTTTTTAAGCTGAACCATCCTGCCACCTGTTGGCAGCTCAGCGGCTACTCAGCTTGGGCTGGGAATCGAACCACTGTTGCTCAGAGCTCAAACTCTTGAGCAAGCTCTTAACCAAATGAGCCACTCAGCTGGTGGGTTTTTATTTCTGGCTAGATATTTTTTGCTTCTATTTGGAAAACTCTGACCAGATTTTTCCTTATGTAGAGTTTTTGTCATTAATTTTGCATGAATCACGTTCTCCTTTCTTTTTTATTGGAATATAATTGTCATACAATATCCTGTTAGTTTCAGGGGTACATCATAGTGATTCAATATTTATATATACAGGGAGTGACAAAAATGTATACACATGACTTGCATTCATTTTTTGTTATCAGTATGTATTGAATATTACAATTTTAATACAGTTTTTTCCTTTCTTAAAATGTGTATACATTTAATTGGCACTGTTTGTGTGTGTGTGTGTGTGTGTGCATGTACACACACACATATAAAAATGATTACCACATCAAGTCTAGTAATTATCTGTAACCATACACTTATTATAATAATGTTGACTATGTTTCCTCCGTTGTGAATTACATCCCATGATTTATTTGTTTTGAAACTGGAAATTAGTACCTCTTAATCTCCTTTACCTATTTCTCCAACCCCCAACACTACCTGCTCTTGTAACCATCAGTTTGTTTCTGTTTTGTTTTGTTTATTCATTTGTTTTGGTTTTTCTTAGATTTCACACATTAGAAAAGTCATGTGGTATTTGTTTTTCTCTGACTTATTTCATGCAGAATAATACCCTCTAGGTCCATCCATGTTGTCACAAATGGCAAGATTTCATTATTGGCTGAGCAATAGTATATATATATACTATTAGTATATATATATATACATGGCAGTGTAGTCAAACAATATGGTAAATGTTTAAATAAAAAATGTTATAGTTAAAGATGCATTGCCATTAACCCCAATCAAAATACTTCCCCTTGCTTTGAACACACTTACCCCATTGTTCTTGCCACTTTCTGAAGCAGTTCTGGAAGTCCTCTTTTGTAACTGTCTTTAGTTGTGCTGTCATGGCTGCCTCGATGTCCTGAAACATTTTGACTTTGGGGAAGAACCAGAAGTTTCACGGTACCAGATATGGTGAATAAGGTGGATGAGGACACACCGTAATGTTTTTATTTGACAGAAATTGCTGTATACAGAAGCAACATGTGCAATGAGCATTGCCATGATTGAGGATGATTTACCGCACACTTTAAAACACACCTTCTCTCAACCGTAGCTCTCACCTGACTGACTGCACCGAACAAGTTAAAACTTCTCACGCTGGTTACTAAGGTTACACACTGTGCTTCACATATTGAAGATCCCTGCCTTTCCAATTGGATGGCTCTCAGCAGCAGCATTCACCTTAGGCTTTGATTAAAATGGAAAGGCTCCATGTCACAGGTGGCTTCTGGTATGGCAATTTCTGTAAAATTAAAAAAAAAATTACAGTGTGTCCTCATCCATCTTATTCACTGGATCTGG
>NW_017733219.1:70208-71966 GCF_001890085.2 Hipposideros armiger
TCCACATATAAGCAAAATCACATTGCATCTGTCTGAACTCAATTCAGCGTAATATCCTCAAGGTCCATCCATACTGCCACAGATGGAATAAACCATTTCCTTCCATGGCTGAGCAATATTCCATTGTTAGTGCAGAGAATCCTAAACAATATGAACCCAAACAGGCCCATCAAGACATTTTAATTAAAATGACACAGGTTAAAGACAGAGAGAGAATCCTAAAATTAGCAAGACAAAGGCAACTAGTATCTTATAAAGGAGCCTCCATAAGATTGTCAGCTGATTTCTTAACAGAAACTTTGCAAGCCAGAAGGGATTGGCACACAATATTCAATGTGATGGAAAGAAAAGACCTACAACCAAGGGTACTCTACCCAGCAAGGCTACCATTTACAATTGAAGGACAGATAAAGAGCTTCCCAGACAAGGAAAAACTAAAGGAGTTCTTCACCACCAAACCAGTATTACAAGGAATAGTAAAGGGACATCTTTTAGATGAAAAAACAAATCAAAATTATGAATAATAAAATAGTAATAGTTATGTATTTGTCAACAATTACTTTCAGTGTAAAAGGATTAAATATTCCAATCAAAAGACATAGGTGGGAAATGATCTCTCTTTCCATTGTGAGTGATAACCTTGCCAAGTAGACTATTCTTGATTTTAAGTTCCTTCATCTCAGTACTTCAAATATGTATTGCCACTTACTTTTGGCGTGCAAAGTTTCTGTTGTAAAATCAGGTTAAATCTGTGTGAGAGTTCTCTTGTGTGTAACTAGTTATTTTTCTTTTTCTCTGTTTAAGTTTCTCTCTTTAATTTTTTGCCATTTTAAAGATAATATGTTTTGGTGTGTGTCTCTTTGACTTCATCTTGTTTGGGACTCTCTGCTTCCTGGACCTGGATGTCTGTTTCTTTCCCCAGTTTAGGGAAGTTTTTAGTCATTATTTCTTCAAGTAAGTTTTCTGCCTCTTTTCTTTCTCTCTTCTTTCTGGGTACCCCTATAATGTGAATGTTAGAGCACTTGATTTTGTCTTAGCAGTACCCTGGACTATCCACATTTTTTACAATTTTTTTTCTTTTTGCTGTTCTGACTATGTTCTTTCCACTATTTTATATCCAAGATTACTGATCTTTTCTATATGATCTAATCTGCTATTGAATTTCTTTAGTGAATTTTTAAAAATTTAGTTATTGTATTTTTCCGTTTATTGGTTCTTTCTTACATTTTCTAACTTTTTGTTGAAGTTGTCACTGTATTCCTCCATTCCTCTCCTGAGCCTGGTGAGCATCTTTATGACCATTACCTTAAAGCCTTTATCAGGTTAATTATTTATCTCTGTTGTAGGGGGGTGCTTTTCTGGGATCTATCTTGTTTTTCTGTTTGTTCGGTTAAAACATATTTCTATATTTCTTCATTTTGTTTGACTTTCTGTGTTTGTTTCTATTAATTAGGTGAAACAGCTATCTCTCCTACTCTTGAAGATGTGGCCATTGTAGGAGTGTCCCCTGTGTAGACTGTGTATTCCATCTTGCCTTGACAGGCCAACTGCAGCTGGAGCAGGCACCATTGGAAGGGGTGGTTTCAGAGAATGTCTTGCCATGGCTTTCTTTCTGCTGGAGCCAGAGTGGGCATCGACCAGGGGGAGTCCCAGGATTGCCTTAGAGGGCCAGCTGGAGCTGGGTCTGGGGTGGGTATGAGCCAGGGGAAGTGATAGACATACTGTAGGCATGAGCAAAGGGAAGTGATGGACATACTG
>NW_017733219.1:74164-81021 GCF_001890085.2 Hipposideros armiger
CATATGGTTAGAAAAAGGAAAGTTCTGTGCACTTGGCTTGAGGGAACAAACATTATAGCACTCTGGCTGAATAACTCTGCCTTCACCTTGTTGTCAATTTTAATTGTTTTCAGCCTTCCAGGTCCAGGTTTAGACCTTATTGAGAATGCATTCTGTACCTCCTTAGTCCAGCTTCCTTAACTCAGTCTATACCCCACTGCTTAGCAATGGATTTTATGTCAAGTGAGCACATACCACACTGTCAATAAGCAATTGACTAAATTTGATTTTTCTGTACATATTCAGTCACTCTCCAATAAATATTTGTGACCATACCTACTATGTATCAGTAAGTTTCCTCTAGGAGCTCCAGATACAACAGAAAACAATCAAAGAATGTGGCTTATCATATGGTAGAGAAGACAGACAATAAACAAATAATAAAACAACAAGTTTTACACATTACAGTTTTGGTAAGTGTTGTGACGGCACTATAATTGTTTGTAACATTTCATATTAATTACCCTATTGCTGGCTATTAATCAGGACATGTGTAACTAATTCCACTGCAATCACAGTTGATCACATCTTTCTTCCATGGCTTCCTAGACACCTCATCCTTTGGGTTTTCCTCTTATATAATATGAATGGTGGAGCTTTATCAGATTTCTTTATAGAATGATTCTCTTTTCTCTGACTTGATCTCATCTATTCTCATGTTCCCAATTGTATATCTTCAAATAGACTCCCATCCTGAACTCTAGACCCATAGATCCACCTGGTTTATCAACAGCTGCCTTGCACCAACTCAACATGCCCAAAATAAAATAACTTTACCCCCAAAATAACTTTACTTGCCCAACGCTCAGCCTTTAACATCTTAGTAGATGACAACTCAATTCTTCCAATAGCCCCAAACCTTAGCTATATCCATTCAATGTTTCTTTATTTCATACCTCATAACAATCCACCGACTCTACCTTCAAAAATATATACAGCATCCCACTACTTTTCACCACCCCATCACTAGCCCCTGCTCTAAACCACTGTTACCCTTCCTCCCAAAATGTTCCTACTTCTAACCCTTGTCTCCCTGGAATCTATTCTCCACCCAGAAGGCAGAGACATCCTTTTAAAGCTTAAACCAGATTCTGTCTCTTCTCTATGTAATCCCAGGTAGTGGCTCCCAATTAAACTCAGAAAAGCTAAGTCCTTAGAGTGGCCTACAAAATCATACATGATACACATCACTTCCTGGACCTCCAATCTCTTAATGTTCTTTTACTCTCCCAGCTGCACTGGCTGCCTTGCTCTTGCTTGAACACACCAGGGCCTTTGCTCTAGCTGTTCCCTATTTCTGAATCTCTCCTATGGTGACCATGAGGTGCACTCTCTACTCCTTTAACTCTTTGCTCAGATATCACTCTTTCAATGAATATTTTTTGATAAACCTCTTTAATGCTGCAAACTGTCCCCACCACTTTCACCTCTGCACTTCAGCTTTCCTTACCCAGCTCACCTTTTTCTGTTGTCCAAAGCACCTATACGTTTCTATCATGTGATCCAATTTATTTGTTATGTTTCTGTCTATCCTTCTGGTAGAATATAGGCTTCATGAGGGCATATATCTTTTACCTAATTTGTGCATTGACACTCCAAATGCCTTGAGAAATATCTGGCACACAGTAGGTACTCACGGAATAGTCAATGAATAAACAAATGGATAACAGAATACACTTAGTGATTCTTTATTTCTAAAGGAGGAAAGCTATACCATAATGTTGGTTAATTTCCAGAGTTAGAGTCCCTCTACCATCCTCTGGATCAGACAGTGACTGTACTTGGTAGAATACTAAAAAGAAAGAAAGAAAAAGTATATGAAAAGAGAAAAAAATGGTGGAAGATAATCCAGTAGAACTTTAATATTAAGAGTTGTGAAATAGAGCCGTTGTCTTCTTTAGTTATTTCTCATTACACTCCCTCCTTCTCACATGGCACTTGAGACATGCTAGACACAGTAAATGTTTGCTAAACTAAACTGAAATGCTAGGAGAGATATGAATTAATCACCAACAATATACTGGCCACAAAGTTAATTTCACTTTAATTAGTGGTTCTTGAATGGATATTTCCAAAAAAAGAAATTAGAAATCCTAATAGATTTTCTGTAAAAGAGGAGGTTTGTTAATAGGGAGTCTGTGGGGATACTACTTTGAGAAATCTTTGCCTACTTTGTCACTTGTCAGAAATGCACAGTTCACATGAATATGTTAGGGTTTAGGAGTATATATGTTCACCACAATAAGGACACTGATTTAGCGAAGTTTCTTTTCCAAATATATCACCGAATGCTCATGCTGTGGAGGACACAGTGTTGGAAGCACTGGAATGAGTGATCCTGAACCGTCTCTGTCAATAGTGACACTGAAGGGAAGCAGAAGGAAGGCTCGGCTTTAAGTCCTGAGACCTGAATTTGTGCTCCAGCTTTATTACTCTCAGCATAGTTTCCTTGGCAGAGTCCTTTCTATTTTATGAGGTTCTCCTTATTTATCAATAACATGAGGTTGATAATGAACTTCTACACCAAATGGCTGTGAGGACTTTATGGGTTAATTGAGTCCTTCCTCCTTCTCCTTAAACAGTTATTTCCTTTAGTCAAATATAGTAAATTTAAAACTATAACAAAAGCAATCACACCGCCAGTCCATCTATGGGGAAGGTAATGTGGGTGAGTGTCCTTTATACCAGAGTCTGTGTCCTTTGGAGAAGGAAACTAACCCTGGGTGAAAGTCCTAGTTCCAGACGAATCTTCTCTAAAGAGAAGCAGCAGTGTAAGCTTTGTCTAGTCCTACCCCTCCAGATGTTATGCTAAAGATAAGCCACAGCTGCATATTTACCAGCCATTTCTTTTTCTAGGACAACAAGGACATACTCCAATTATACATCTAGAGGAGAATGAATTTACTGTTATTGATAAAACATTTTAGTTGGGATGATTGACTTAAAGCCATTCATTTTCTGGGCACTCTAGGACTCTGTCTTTACAAACTTTGTGAGGTAGATAACATTGCCCCATTATCTAAATGCAGGAATGAAGGCTCAAAGAGAACTAGTGAATTAGTCTCAGGTCACACAGCTGGTCAGTGGCTGAGCCAGGATTTGACCCTTCATCAATCTGCCTCCAAAGTTCATATTCTTTAAATCCTTAATTATAGTCAGTGGCAAACTTAGCTGAAACATTTTTAAAATTTACTAGCTCCCACCGTGACCAATGGGAGGCCAAGAGCAAAGCTGAGGATGAGCTAGAATAGCACACAATATGATTTTAAACCAGTCTGCCTGCAGAGAATGGAAGATTCCTGGTGAGATCTCTAGATTAAAAAGCATACACTGTATTCTCAAGATGTCTCCTGCATCACCAAGAGGCCATGTGCATCTCTCATTGTATCAATAATAAGGGAATGGAATGACTGGTATTTATTTCATTTTTAATGTGATTAATTCTGAAACTATCAAAATGCTGGCAGAGGGATTGGGGTAATGCGCAGTATGATAATTGCTATAACTGGTGCATACACAAAATAGAGATCAAGCACAGATGAGATTGTCTATGATTCTAGGAAATACAGCCCAGTGATGCAGTAAAAGGCAGTGACCATGTACTCATTAAGTTTCCTCTTTGCAGACAAAACATATCCAGTCCTGAAGCATGGGGATATTTTACTGGATACTTAGGCTTTTGTTAATCCCTTACTCTCAGCACCTAATCAGTACATGGCACATGATAGATTCTTGATAAATAATTGATGATGAATGGCCAATTAATTTCATCAGCAAGTGTATGCACATGCCAGGAACTAGTGCTCCAAGTCAGGCAGCCATACTGGGTGATGGTTATGCGGCCTGGGAAACAGACTCTGGGACAGAGATTGGCCAGTAGGAGGATTATTGGGAGGTGCTCTGTAAATCAGTAACAGCTGAAGGGAAGAGAAGGCGGCATGGCTAGGCAGGGGGAGACAATGGGGCTTTGATGTAATCATAACCAAACCTTATCCAGTCTCTTGGGAAACTATGGAGCTGGGAGAGCCCATCAAAGTTGTCCAAATTGAGAAGAGGGGCCAAGTTGTATTCCAAGCTCCTCCACACATGGTTACNCCGTATCTATAACCTTATTTCTCATTACAGTTTTACTTTTTCATGTAATTTATGTTTTCTATAAGAAGTAAATGATACTTTCAAATATGAAAAATAGATATTTAAATATGTGCGTACAAAAAAAAAAAGAATTAGAGAATAAATGCTCCAAAGTGTTTACAAAGTTTTTTTCTCTGAAAAATGGGCCAAATAGGTAAATTTTTAAAATCTACTATTCTCATCTATCATATTTCTTTTTGAAATAAGCATAATATTTGCCATAGGTGGAAACTTCATTTGAATTTTATAAAAAGTATATTAAAATATATCTAAAACCTCTCTGGCCCACTTCTCCTATGCTTACCCTTTACAAGTATCCAGTTGATATGTGTGGGAATGTGTTGATGGAAGGGAGCAGAGATGGTCAATGTTATAGTAAGCAGCCTTGTTGCTGGAACTATATCCATCCTACTGAACCCACTTTTCCACATGACCCTTTGTGCTGCATCAGCCATCATACAAAACCTTGGAAAATTGAGCGATTTCCCTGTAATCCATTTCACAGGTCATCTCAGAGGTTGTCTCAATCACCCTGTTGGGATGTAATATACTCCTGCTTCTATTTTCAGTAGTGAGCTCAATGTCATGGAAGCCCAATGCCTGAATAAATTTGTGGGTTTCACACTCAGGGTCCATTTTTATTTTTTTAACTTAAGAAATCTAAACATAGACGTGAAGGTTGGATGTTTCTAATTTAAATTTACTGGACATGATTGAAAAGTCATAGACACTGAAGAGGAAGGAGTGTATTTCTATGGTTGGAAAGACTGACTGTGACTTTTTGTTAGCATTTGGTGTATTCAGTGTCAACAGAGACAGGTGTAATACTGGAATAACACATTTGCATATGAACCAGAAGTGACGAGCTTTCCCTCATCACTTTTATGATTCTGTGGGTGTTAAGAGCCAGTGGTCAATAATGCTTGTAGATAAAAATTAAACAAAATTTCCTCTCACTAAACCTTAATAGTATGGATAAATGTATTATGACCAAATGAGAGTCAAGATTGTCTCATGATTTGACATCTTTAGTAAACCAGTTATAAAAATATAGTAAAATAATAATTCTTTAGAAGATGTACAAATTAAAGATAATGCCTTGCTTCCATTAAGATATGTACAAACTTAATTATTTTAGCATTTCTCTTTAGAAATATGCTTTGAGAGATGTTGATCCATAGAATCTCAACCTTAAATGGTATTAACAAGAAACAGTGAAGTACTGTTGAGAGCAATTATATGGTGTATCTACCAAATACTGTTAGTCTTCAGAATCTTATCTCACTCTTTAGTGTCTTATACATTTGACAGTTTCGCTTATTTCCGTATCGCTCACTACCCTTCCAAAACCTAGGCTGCCATTGTTATTCTTTGACCATTGTTCACCTCAGTAACTTTGGACATGTCTTTTAGCTTCTCTACTGTGGATGATAGCATATGGTTAGAAAAAGGAAAGTTCTGTGCACTTGGCTTGAGGGAACAAACATTATAGCACTCTGGCTGAATAACTCTGCCTTCACCTTGTTGTCAATTTTAATTGTTTTCAGCCTTCCAGGTCCAGGTTTAGACCTTATTGAGAATGCATTCTGTACCTCCTTAGTCCAGCTTCCTTAACTCAGTCTATACCCCACTGCTTAGCAATGGATTTTATGTCAAGTGAGCACATACCACACTGTCAATAAGCAATTGACTAAATTTGATTTTTCTGTACATATTCAGTCACTCTCCAATAAATATTTGTGACCATACCTACTATGTATCAGTAAGTTTCCTCTAGGAGCTCCAGATACAACAGAAAACAATCAAAGAATGTGGCTTATCATATGGTAGAGAAGACAGACAATAAACAAGTAATAAAACAACAAGTTTTACACATTACAGTTTTGGTAAGTGTTGTGACGGCACTATAATTGTTTGTAACATTTCATATTAATTACCCTATTGCTGGCTATTAATCAGGACATGTGTAACTAATTCCACTGCAATCACAGTTGATCACATCTTTCTTCCATGGCTTCCTAGACACCTCATCCTTTGGGTTTTCCTCTTATATAATATGAATGGTGGAGCTTTATCAGATTTCTTTATAGAATGATTCTCTTTTCTCTGACTTGATCTCATCTATTCTCATGTTCCCAATTGTATATCTTCAAATAGACTCCCATCCTGAACTCTAGACCCATAGATCCACCTGGTTTATCAACAGCTGCCTTGCACCAACTCAACATGCCCAAAATAAAATAACTTTACCCCCAAAATAACTTTACTTGCCCAACGCTCAGCCTTTAACATCTTAGTAGATGACAACTCAATTCTTCCAATAGCCCCAAACCTTAGCTATATCCATTCAATGTTTCTTTATTTCATACCTCATAACAATCCACCGACTCTACCTTCAAAAATATATACAGCATCCCACTACTTTTCACCACCCCATCACTAGCCCCTGCTCTAAACCACTGTTACCCTTCCTCCCAAAATGTTCCTACTTCTAACCCTTGTCTCCCTGGAATCTATTCTCCACCCAGAAGGCAGAGACATCCTTTTAAAGCTTAAACCAGATTCTGTCTCTTCTCTATGTAATCCCAGGTAGTGGCTCCCAATTAAACTCAGAAAAGCTAAGTCCTTAGAGTGGCCTACAAAATCATACATGATACACATCACTTCCTGGACCTCCAATCTCT
>NW_017733219.1:82221-88963 GCF_001890085.2 Hipposideros armiger
GCCCTGTGTATTTCCATGTCGCCTTTCCTTCAAGGAGTTTAAAGTCCTTGGCAAACATTATCTCTGGAATAGCAATAGCAGGTCTAGATTTGTACAGCTCCAGCCTTCCCTGGAGCCTGCTGTTGCATTCATATTACCTGATTTACATCCCCATGACCATCCTGAAGCAAATGTTAATATTAGACTTGTGGACAGGGAAACTGAGGTCTTGAAAGTTTACATACACAGCTGTATCATTTGCTTTTAATGTCCTTCTTCCTAACTCTCCAGCTTCTAGCAGTCTTTTGAGGCCCATTGCAACCTCTCTGCACCATGAAACCTTCCTTAATCACCACAGCAATGACTGATTCTGCCCCCTAACTACTTATATCACTGTGTTGACAGCCCCACGCACTTAGTGCTGCTGTCCAGCGGTTATGGTAGAATGCAAAGAACATGCAGCAGAACAAACTCCAGCTTCAAGTAACCCCACATTGGCTGGGTGTTGTTTAAAATCTCTGAACCACCATTTGCTTAGTTGTGAAAAAGTGCAGGGCTATTATGAAAGTCAAGGCTATTTATGCAACTGCTTCACTAGTGCGTTTCCCACCATGACTGGACTCAATTAATTATAACTCATTAATTCTCATCAACATGTATTTTATCACTGGCTAATTGTTTCACATAAATATGTTTTTCTCTCCTTGATAATAATAGTAATGTCCTGTAGTGTATGACCAATATTACATTGTAAGAACTGAATTCTTAGGTTTGACTTGGATCAATTACCTTCATGCTTTCACATTTTCTAATCAATGTACTCAAGTTACAAATTTCCCTCTAGTAATGTTGTACTTTGGATGTGAAATCTTTTGCTTGTCATTTAGCTCTAAAAGTGTTATTAAAATTTGTCTTATTATTGTCCCTTTTCTCCATGATTTGTTACTCGTGCTAATTGGATTATTTATTTCCCAGATATATAAATTTTAAAATTTATTTTTGTTATGGATTTCCTTGTGTTCAGAGAACATATGTCTGTATGTGGTCAATACTTAAAAATTTATTGCGGTCTCTTACATAACATCACATAGGGTAGNGAACTGGGGCCCTCTGGCATCCCAAGCCAGTTGTTAACCATCGCACCACTCAGCCGGCCCGAAAGTTGTGTGGTTTTTATCAAATATAATTCCTTCCAATTCCTTCAGATTGGAAGGAATTTAACCAATATGGCCAGTAGAGAATTGAATTCCAACTAGTGAAGAGACCATAAAAGGGATTCTCATTGCTCTAAATGAGTTTGTGTCTCTTGGGTCCTGTTCTCCAGATGTGTTACATGTCTGAGTACTAAATACACTTACAGAAGAAGTCAATACTGTTCCTTTCAGGAATTATGAAGAGCAGATGTGCTGGAAGACTGGGAATGGTCACAAATAGTCCTCATTTCCAGGAAAGTCACAATAATAGAATCAATAAAATATGTGCTAGTGAATGAAACATTTTTCCTAGGCAAATTTATTGAATGCCTTGGTTAATAAATGATGTGTGAGTGCCTACCATGCGTGATGGTGATCCCCACAAGCTGGCAAGAGGTCAGCAAGAGGAAGTCAGACCTACTCCAATAGGAATGAACACACTTAGTTGCAAGGTCTTGGTTTCTAAACACCATTCTCCAAGAAACAGGGCCAAGGATTCTTGGAAAAGTGAATAATGACACAGCTAGGGCAGGGACATTACAAGATGGGCTTGGGGAGCATCCAGTGATGCAAAAAAAAAGTCGAGAAGGATTGAAAACATGATGGGAGCATGCTATAGAGACATAGGAGTCAACCTAAAACAGCTCCCCAAACTGGAACAACTTGAAAATCAAAGTAGATCATGACCATATTAGATAATAACTCATAGATTAAGTTATCACTCTGATATAAATAATTTAATAAATAAATAAAAAGTGATAGAAAGGACAGCTCTTCCTTAAAGAGAATTATAATAACAAAAGTAGAACCAGTAAGCAAAATAGAATATTGCCATGAGAGTGTCACTGTAATAGGCAGACAAGAATCATCCATGGATGCTAAAATCAGTGGGTAAAAGCTTGATGAGTGACAAGATATCTGTGTAGTCTCAAAATACCTCTCCAAAGATGTTTATTAATTACAAAGGGAAAATAGTAAATTAATAATAAAGAGAGACACAGACTCCACCATACCTGAGTGATCCAGATTAATCACCAGTAAGAAGGCATATCAATGTCACCATCCCCCATATGAAGCTCTGGCAAGGACAAACACAAGGTTACTTCTGGGACATTTTGGCCCCAAATGCACAACCTCAATACTATTATTAAATAAAATCAGTCAGGCCTAAATTGAGGGGGATTCTACAAAATAACTGACCAATAAGTACTCTGTAAATTCAAGGGTAATGAAACACAAGAAAAAGACTGCGGGACTGTCATAGATGAGAAGAGACTAAAGAGACATGGCACCTCAATGCCATGTGGGATCCTGGATGGGATCCTATAACAGAAGCTGGACAGTAGTGGAGGAACTGGTACAATGTGAATAAAGACTGTAGGACAAGTAATAGGATTATCCCAATATAACTTCCTGGTTTTGGTAACTGCTGTGATTGCGCAAGCTGTTCACATTAGGGTAATCTGGCTGAGAAGTATACAGGTACTTTCTGAGTTATTTTTGCAATTTTTTTGGTAAGAAACTTTGTAAGTCTAAAATTATTTCAAAATAAAAAGTTTAAAAAAAGAAATTAATCCAGGTTAACATGTTTTCATATGTTCATATAGATAACATGAAGAAATATACTCAATAGTAATACTGATAAATTAAAACTGTTGACCACAAAATATTCAAAATGCTTTTTTTTNTTAACAAGAGAAAAGGCTGTAATGGCTGAAAGAAAAATAAGTAAATCGTGGTGGGTTGTGTGATGCCCTGAGAATGAGGAAGTCATATACCTTAGATAGTGCAGGTCCTGTCCACTGGAAGCTTGCTGCTAGGACTTCTCAAACACAGTGAGTGCCAGCCTCTTCTCAGATCACAGGGAGGGCAAAAAGAACTGACAGAAGAAACCGGGACAGCAACTTTTGAGACCTTAAAGTTTTAGAAGGAGGAGCAAATTCTTGGAGATTTGGGAGATTTTCATTTCCTACTTCCCACTCCAAATCAAGGGATAAGAAATTAGGGAGATAAAGTTGGATATGGAATACAAGCTGTGGGTTATAGAGTTTTTATTTGACATTATGATTTGATTTTTCAAATTATGGTTTAGATGCCCATATCACTGGCCTTTGGCTGGGGATTTGGTGTTCCTCATATGGTATGGGAAGAATATCATCTGAAATCTTATTAGAAGTATCTTAATCTACCAAAGTATGGAGTGAGAGTTGAAATGTCTAATTAACATAACTATTGTGTACAATAGAGAAGTTTTTTCCAAAGTGTCCCCTTTGGAAACATTATTATCATAGGATTAAAGAACTGATATGCAACATGAAAGTTCTAGGATGAAGTGAATTTGGGAAATACTGGCTTAAATATGCTTAAAGAAACTTTTATTTTTAATCACAGAGCTTGTCATAGAATTTAGCAATGTGCATTATGACAAATATAATAAATGGATGTCATAAATTTGTGGAACTCATGGAACTCAAGTACTCTTTGAGAAACGTTCCAGTAATTGGTAAACAATAAAGCTGAGTAACAGAAAATGTGGGAGAAGGTATGGAAGGATATAGAGAATGATATATTTGATCTTAACTAACTGTACATAAATACCCCATCTGCGGGTAGTGAAGGAATAAATAGGATGTGTCCACAGCATCCCCAATTTTAGGGGTGGATCACAAAGTCCAGAGACTGCTGCACTCAGGAGGCCCATGCATCTTCAATTTTCATGTTAGTCTGCAAAGGCGGATTTGTATTTTATTGTTGGAGGGATATATATATATTTTCCTACTAACCTAGGACACAAGTTGCCTGGTAACTTCTGACAGTGAAGTAAATCAATCTGAAGATGAAGCTGGATCTATGGACATTAGCAAGGGCAGTTGTGCAGAAATTAAGTTCCTGATTATAGAATTTCCAATTTAGTCAGTCCTGTGCTTTCCTTATTTCTGGACTTGCTAGTATATGAAATATTCAATTCTCTTTTATTTAAACAAATTTGACTCAAGTTTTGTGTTATAGCACATAAGATTGTGCTAATTGATGCATCCACAAATAATTAATCATATGACACTAATTAACACACAATGGAAGAATAACTATGTCCAAATGTATCAGAATTTGTTTAAAACTAGATAACTAGAATCAAATATGCATGTGAGGAAAACATGCTACTGTCTAGAATTCCTTAAACCTGTGGCTTAAGCACATTTAAGGAATTTTGCAAACGTGTGAAAGCCAAATGCAACAGAAATTATCTTTGAGGGAATGTACTATCACCCAAATTAGGGACAAGGCTATGGCAGTCGAAAAGTAGATAACGGTACAGTCACAAATGAAAGGCCACACTGTGTTGGAGGAGCATCCCAGTTCTTGATATTAGCTTGGAATCCCAGCCTAGAGAGGCACATTTAACAGAGTTTTGTTTTGCTTCACAGACAACCTTAGCATCAGAAAGGATACAGATAATTATTACTTCTTATCCACATGGGCATTATAAATTAGAAATGATAGAAGACTCATGAAAACATTGGCTCTCATCCATACAGTGGAGATTATCACACTCATTCCGTGGTGAACACAATCATGATTCCCAAAACGGGGGATTATGAAAGGANGGTTCTCTTCTCCTAGGAGAATTGCAAGAGAGGGGCTCAGCGGAAGGCTGTCAGGTGCCAGTGTCCCCACCAGTAGAGCCCATAAGAGCCTCAATCCTGAGGGAGGTCTGGGCCATGCACCCTGCCCCTACCACAGGTGTGCATTGTAATCAAGTCAGTGTGATGTTAAGATACAACACACCTGATACAAAGTAAGAGGAAAGGAAAAAGTAATTAGAAGTTCAGAATGACCCTCCAGGATAACTATTAGTTTAAATTTGAGACTCTTGCTTCAGAAACAGAGAACTGTGAATTTTAAACTTCTGAAAGCAGAGGGGAATAAGGAGAAGCCTTTATGCTAAAGACAGAGGCCTGGTTTCTGATTCTAGCTGGCCACCTGCAGAGTGATCCTATGCACACTGCTCTCACCTCTGGCCTGTTTCTCATCTGAAAGCTGTGTGTTGGCATAAATTGATTTCTGAGGGCCTTGGGTTTTAGCTGTACTCCATCTGAACCACAGAAAGGATTTGGCTCCCTGACATGATGGAAAATTATAAAATTCACAAAACCTTCTAAAATGCTAACCCTTTTATTATGGCTTTTTAATGACCTTCATTCAAAGAGCAATTACTTAGTGAAAAGAATCAGTTCTTGGAAGGGGGCAAGCAGAGGGTTTCAGAATGCACTAGCTGTGCAGCACTAGGATTCTGCACAGATATCTTCTTCCTATCCACTATGAGCATAGGCCTGGGTGTGCACACAGGGTGTACATGCTCCACACTGTATGCTTCCAATATCTTATAATTCTGCTATATGGAGTGATAGTTGATTTCTTTCATTTAAAAATGTAAATACTGGCTAGATTCCCTGGGTAACCCATGTATTACCCTTTTAAGTTTATGTTGAGACAAACAATTGCAATGATAAATAACAAGTCTGAGTAATGCAATGCTGAGAATTAATATAAAAGAAATAGACATATAGCTATAAAAATTAGCTTCTAAAAATTGATCATAGTGAGAAATATTCAAAATAAAACTATGCTGGGAAGCCATTTTCACTGTTCTAATTGACATATAGATCAAAATGTTTCCAGTGTACTGTGTTCATGAGGATATGACGACAGCCACATTCTCAGATATGCAGGTCAGAGTGAAAATTGGTGTACCCTCTAAAGAAATCAACTTGGCAATATCAATCCAAGTTAACAAATGTGCATACTCTGACTCAGCAATTTCATGTCTAGAAATTTATTTTAGAAATATACTTCATGTGACCAAATGGAATAAATTAGTTTAGAACCTTGTCTGTAATAATAAAAAAAAAGATTGGAAACAGCCCATGTGCCCATCAGAAGAGTGAGATATACTTAAATACAAAATGACATAGAGGTGAATGAGGAAGCACCTTATATACTGATATGGAAAGATATCCAAAATATATTATTCAGTGGAAAAGACAAGCTATAACACAGAGGATATGGGGCACTATAGTTTGTGTTAAAAAAAGAGATAGATAGGCATAGGATTTCTCTGAAAAGATACAGAAATTAGACATGCTCAGTTCTGGGCAGACAAGCCGAATGGCTTGGAGCACAGGGTTGGGAGGAAAATCTTTACTGAGCACCTATTCAATTTTCAAATAAAAATATTTGAATAGTTTGACAACTGGTAGCTTGAAGAAAAGCTGATTTGGGTAGAAAAGGGAAAAGAAATAGAGATGAGGTTGTGAAAAACTTGATGGTGCTTGCTTAGGTGAGCCCCTGTGGTTGGGTCAGGTTTGAAGACTTTCTCAGAGCAATGAATGTGGCAAGAGAAGATGATTCCTGGGGAAAGAGAGTAAGAGAGATATACACACCAGCCAGTTGTTTCAGGAGAGTCAGAGAGTCACAACTTCAGTGTCTTTATTTTTTTATTTTATTTTTATTTATTTATTTATTTTAAGATTTTTATTGGGGAATTGGGGGGATGGGAACAGCACTGGGGA
>NW_017733219.1:92153-93324 GCF_001890085.2 Hipposideros armiger
AAGATAAAGTTGAATGTGCAAACACTGTTATAAAGTTTGGCATTTGGAAAGTGGTTATTTGCGGTTGCATAAATGAGAATGTTATTCCATATTAATATCTACTCTTTCCTGTTTTTAAGACGTTTACTTTCGTGTGAGTGTCCACAAAGGGTCCAGATGGCCCAAACTTTTTTCTTTTAAGCATAAAAACTAATGAGAAATTAGAATTACAGTTCTTCAATGAATCAGGCTCCAGGCCCCCAGAGAAGTGCTGGGGAAGGCACAGTTGATTTATTTTCTCCAACTCATTTCCTGCATTTAAATGGAAATATCGATACCTGTAAACAGGTTTCTCCTGAGGTTTTAGGGATGTGAGCCTGTGTCTTGCACTTGAATCAAAGTAAGATTTAGATTTTATTGCATTAAAGTAAGAAATGTGAGAGATTAATATAAAAGTCCTTGGGGAGAAAGAAGCTCAGGAAAATCTCTGCTAATAGCCTTACAGCAGCCTCAGAGAAAGTTATCACCAGCTTTCAATGATAATGTGACAGGGAAAACTCCAGCTCACCAACCAGGTAACTAAGGAGGTGGTTATTTACATTATGAACCCATTCTCCCCACTATAAACAGTTCTTTACTTTAGTAGAAGGATTTATTCTCAAAAAGGGTCTGTCTCTTCCCATGTATTTAAAGGTTCGTGTATAGGTCACTCTATACTTGAGAAAGAGAATGAGGTAGGTGTAGAAACTAAAGAATTGTGGAGAAAAATCATATTAGGAGACACCAATAATTTCTGCAAACATATTTGGGGATAATGCATCTTATGAATAGTAATATAAGTCACAGTGGAAAAGAAGGAAATTGAGTCTGGAAAATTTCATGGTTGCCGGAGAATGTAGTACCGACAAATATATATATAAATTAATTCTAGGAGCTTCTGAGCTAAATTAGTGAGTGACGTTGAAAGGAAAACTTTCATATTCACCTTATATACAAATCATAAGTACTATCTTGATTCAAGCGGGGCTTTTGGCTGAGTCAGTAGCCAGTTTCTGATCCATGCTCTTTGACACCAACAATTCTAGGAGCCATTGCTAATTCTTGGGACTGTTGTTGTAGAATTCCTAGTAGTTTTGTACCCGTTTGGCCACCATTACATACAATAAGCTCACAGGATTTTGTAAATGGGGAC
>NW_017733219.1:95854-97965 GCF_001890085.2 Hipposideros armiger
TAGAAAATGACTTAGAAAATGGAGGGAGAATTTTTCCTTGGGGAAGGGAGGGCTGGGATCTCTGAAAAGGTGGCACTTGAGCTGATACTTAACTATTTAAAGCAGGCAGCTGGGGCGGAGGGCTGGTGGGGGGGGTCTCCTGGAGGTGCAGAAGTGAGTTCTACCCAGAAGGAACTGGAAGTGGGGAGAATCTGATCTGGGAGCTGGCTGGGTGTGTTTAGGGAAAAATAAAAGTCTGAGTTGGTTGGCTGGCTGGAGAGAAGTACACATGGCAGAGACAATCGTGGAGAGGAAGGCAGACGTAAATCACATGGGGGCTTGTCGAACCTGATAAAATGTTTGCAGTTTTCTTTCAGATTGGAGCAAGCTAACAATATGATGTTTTTCATGAAGGAGTAATGTGACTTGTTTTATGTTTTAAAATAATTACACAGACTTTGAGAAAATGGATGGCAGGCAGAACAAGAGTGGAAGAGGTAGTGAGACCAGTTAGGGAGTCATTGCTATAACTCAAGGAAGCAATGCTTATGGTTGCACAAGAATCTAATAGTGAGGAAGTTAAAACATGATTGTATTTGGATACAGCCAGTGGGAAACACTGATGGATTATCTCTGGTGTGTGAGGGAAGGATGGGAATAAGATGACTCCCAAGACTGAGCGTCTTGGGGGAATCTTCATTATGGTGATGCTGTTACTGAGATGTGGAAGTGTTGAGCAAGAGATGATTTGTCAGGGAGGTGGGTGGGGACAGGGGTTTTTGTTTCAGCTCTATAAGCTTTGAATCATCTGGAGACAGCCCAGGGGATGGGGCACAAAGCCTGCCAGTCAATGAGCTAGTGGAGTAGACACACAGATGTAGGTATCAATGAGTCTCTCAGTGGTAGTTATAACACTGGGTTTGAGTCAGGTAATCTCAGAAAAGATCTTTCTTTTGGTGATGATGAAAATGGAATACAGAATGAAAGAACCCTGAGGCCTCCAACAATTAGAAATGGAAATAGCAGGACCGGGAGCAAACTGAGAAAGATAAATGGTGAAAGAGATGGAAAACGGGGAGGATATGTATCAGGAGAGCAATCAAGGGCAGCAAGAGAAACAGACAGAGAGGTGGCAGCAGGGGAAATGGAACCTAGGTCAATTATCTTGTTTGATTGCTCTTTGTTATTTTTTTGTAAATGAGGTTTATTAAGGCATATTTGCATGCCTGAGGGAATGATCCAATAGCAAGAGGAAATTGATGATAAAAGGAGTAATTGCGGAGGGAATAGTGGGCAGGAGGATTGAGGTAAACCATAAAAGTCCTTAGGTTGGCTTACATACTAGGGAGAACAATTGGCTTGGCTCCTGCACTAGAAGGAAGGTAGCATGTGTGTGTGTATGTGTGGATTCAGGCAGAGCAGTAAGTGGCTTTGGGGATGGGTAGAGGAGCTGGTTCTAGTGTGTTCCTGTTGTGTTCTATAAATATGCAGGAGTTATCAGCTAAGTGTGGGAGTGAGGAGGAACTGTTGGAGATTGGAGCGAACAAACAAGTTTGCATGCAATCATCTTCTTGGAGAATAAAGGAGTGAATTTACCTAGGGAAGCATAAGAGGGTGGTTTTAGAAATCTAAATGATTGATTTGAGTCTCAGTTTATTCCCCTCCACAGCTTCATGAGCTTGTAAAAATTGCTTAAATCCTTTAACCGAGTTTTCTCATCAATACAGTTAAATAATACAATTAAATAGAATACAATTAAAACAATAATTATTGAGGACCTTTGCATAACAGCTATGAGATAATCAGGTACATTCATATACAACCTACAATTTAATCTGTAAAATGAGGATAATGACACCTACTAGAAGAGAAATGATTTGGAGATTATATATATATATATATGATATATATATATATATATGATATATATATATATCATATATATATATATGTCCTCCAAATACACAAAAGGACATTTACATATATATGAACAGGCATTACAAACTGTAAAAGCAAACAAAAAAACCCCCGATACGTCGCTATAATTTTTTATACCCACAAATCCTAGATCAAACTGTTAGTTCCTGGTTGATTCTAAGGATACCTTCTGGTTTAATTCCTTTATCTGAAAT
>NW_017733219.1:100015-102612 GCF_001890085.2 Hipposideros armiger
CCCCCCCCCAGCCATTGAGCAAGAGGTGCCCTACCATGCCTCATATTTGATATGAAATTAATTTCATATGAATATGAATCAAAAATACAAAAATTAGTTTTGTACATGTATAAGGAAATTCCAGGTTGAAAATCAGGAAAGAAAGGTCTGTGTGGAGACAAGCATGATTCATGTGTTTGTTTTCACCACAGAGACATCAATGTGAGAGGAATAAGCATTATTGGCATTATGTGGTGAACATGTTCCCATCATCTACTATGCCAGCCATCTTGCTGAGCACTTTACATGCATCATTTCCCTTTCTACCTGTATCAATCCTGAGAGACAAGTGTGGTGGTCATCCCTGACCAAACTCCTTCCTGTTCCTCTCACTTATCACAGTTGTGCTACCTAAGTATTTAAGTAAATTAATGGACAATTAATGACTACTTCTCACATAAGGATAAGACTATACCTTCTGTGGAGACAGAGTTTGCTTCTTCCTCTTTCTTTTTTTCCTCCATCCCTCCCTCCCTTCTTTCTTTCCTTCCTTCCTCCCTTCCTTTCTTCCTTCTTTCCTTCCTTCCTTTCTTTCCATAACTCTGTTTTCAACCATGCTCACCTCATGAATGAATAAGCACTCAAAAATATTTTGAGCGTAAGTGAATGTGCTTCTACAGATGTTTAAGTAGCAAGTAAGTGGCAGAATCAGGATACAACTCCAGGCCTGTCTGAACATCTTAAGTGCTACATTAAAGAAAAGAAAAGTGTCCCTTTATAAAGAAGTGAGAAATGTCCTCAAAGCACTCTAGTTGGGATGGGGGCACAGTACCCTTTCTAATTTCCACTTCCTTCTTTATCATGCTCAGCAGCAATTAGTTCTTCCTTTCCCATTTTCTTCCTTTTGGTTGTGGATTCTGCCAGAGTACATCCTTCGTCTTGTATCTCCATAGTGCCCAGCATGTAGACAGTATTCATATTTGTTGAATGAATAAGTGAATGAATGCATGAGTGAATGAATGAATGAATGAGTACATGAACTGCTTCAGGTGAATGCACTAGGAGATGTAATCAGTCGACCTTATGCACTGAGTTGCATTTCTTGTGGCAGTGATGGATTAAACTGCTCCATCCTTCTCTGTCACTGAAACCAAATGCCTGCATTTGTCTGAGAGCTGCTCAGAATCACCTAAGGCAGAAGAACACCATTGTTTAAATTTATTTTCAATTGTTATTGGCCAGTAAGGAGGGGAAATCCATGACTGTAAGAGCTTTGCAACACAGGTTCCCTCTAGAAGAGGTACTTACCTTTACTGAAACCCAGAATCAGACTCTTCAATATTTCAAGGGACCCTGGCAATCACCCACCCCAGTTCTCACTCTCTGCAGGAAGTCCCTCTTCAGTCATGTCCCTGCAGAGGTTTGACAACTTGCAGGGATGCTGACTTGCTACCTCATCAGGCACTCTCTTCCATTCTTGAACAGCATAACTCCTAATAACTCGATACAATTTGTTCTACTTCTGTAGTTTAGAAATATACAAATAAGTTGCAACTGTCTTCAATAATCATCTGATGGTAATTTTAATCTCCCTTTCACTATCCCCTTCCCCACACTCTGTATTTATTGCAATTTGACATGTCTCAGGGGCTTCATTGTTCCTCATGTGATCATTTCCAAATGGCTTCCCAGTCTTGTGCCCTCCTCAGATCATGCACCAGCTCTCTCTCGCCCCACTCAAGATGTGGCCTGATAGGGAGATCCCAACTGAAATATTATCACTCCACTGGGAACAGCACAGCCAGGCATTAGCTATTTAGGCTACTATGTCCCACTGCTCATTTTCTTGGAATCCATTATTTCTAAGGAAAATATTTTATCTTTTTAAACTTTGAGTTTGTACTCTGAGTTCAAAACGAATAGAATGGAGGCTAGTTTTGAGTTCTTTCCATAGCCCTCTTATCTTAGCCAGCATTTCTTAGAAAGCAAAACCTGCGACAACACTATTTTGAGAAATGCAATTCCAGGGAAGCAAGAGTGAGGGAAAAGGGGAGGCAGGAGGTGAAAGAGGGAATACCATTATAATGGAGGGAGACACCCAAGCTGCCAGAGCTCCTCAAATCTTCATAGTACCCTTAGCTGCACATTCTAACAATGTGTGTAGGGGATAAAAGGGTAAAAATTTATCCATTAACTTCATCAGTCATTGATAGGTTAGCTTTCTCCATATGTCAATTCCTCCTAGCATTTTCAGTTAAACATTTGTGAGGACACACTGCATCCCAAGAAACTGTGTCCCTTGGGCAGGAGTAAGAGATAAAGGGGTTTGGCTTGAGCCAAGGAGTTGGGGGGCTGTGGCTGGGAGGTTTGGGGGCTGGGAGAGCAGCTACTCCACAGTGGACACAGCCATTGCAGCAGCTACCAGAATCTTTGGGAGCAGTGCAAAGCAGTACTGGGACCACTGCAGCCCAGCAAGTGTGTGGCTCTGTAGGGACCTCTGAATGAAGCCCATCACAGTATGTGGGTTATGTCCTTCCCATGGTTAGAGAAACCTTGGGAGCCAGTCTCCATTCATTTGTTAATTCCTTGGGAAGGCATTCCCTGAGCCTGCATTCTAG
>NW_017733219.1:112342-119077 GCF_001890085.2 Hipposideros armiger
CCGAGGTTTGATGCCCCCCCATATCAAGGGAACTTTTGGGCTTTATCTGCAAATCCTGGTATAAGGGGATGCCTAGCTCTTGGCCAGTTTGGTTAGGAAGGAGGAAGAAACCAGGCTGGATTATACCAAGTGTACAGCTCCTGGTCCAGATGGAGGGGAGATGGGAGTATGCTCATTTGCTGCAGATCCAGAATAAGCCATCAGGTGCTGCCCAGTGGGTGCTCAGGGTAGAGTTTAAGTTATCCCATATAGTACTAAGGGCTGGGAGTACATGGAATGGGTTACCGGTGCCATTAGGAAAGGTGCAGATAGCAATGGAGGAGCTAGTATCTAAGAGGGAACATGAGGTAGAATTGACGATAGGGCTCCAATACCAGGTCGGGGCTTTTGACCACCAGCTGAGAGACGAGCCAGTTAGGTTCTGGACTCTCCTACATGGGGTGTCTCCCACCCATTGGGTGTAGGGTGTGCCTGTCAGGCTGAGACATTCTTCTCTGATTACTTCAGAGGAGAGAACCCATCCTAGGGGCCATTTCTGTGAAGGCCAGATTGTGGTGTGGTTGCATTGGAGGAGGTCAAGGACAGTTAGGCTAGTTCCCTTCCATGGCCAGTCTTCACTCATGAGCGCTCCTCCACATACCCAGCACCCCGTGATATTAAGTTCCTGAGCTATGCGTTTGGCAAGGTCAACAAAGAGGTTTTTTCCCCAGAGTTGGAAAACTCAAGGTTTTACCCAATTTAGCCTTGAGTTGTCTGTATAGTTGGGGACCTGGGACCTGCCAAGGTTTTGTGGTGGTCTGGTTGATAAGCCATTTAACCGTCTCCTGTACTGCCTCCTTTCGGGCCTGATCTTGGATGCTTCCCCCATCAGAGTATTGGACAAGGGTTTGGCGGGTCCAACAGACAACCTGATTAGCCCTTTTAACTCCTGGNATTATGTGTTCCTAGAGCATATTTATGCTCTCATTTCTTCTCCTTCATCATCATGCATCTGTGTGATTGTCTGTTCTAGGCCGGACTTCAAGTTCTGATCACAGGACTCAGTTTTGTTCTTACCATTATCCCCAGTGCCTCACAGAATGCCAGGTACACAGAAGGGCATGAGGTTCATTCATTCACGAGCCAAAACAGCTGAATTATGTCGATGGGACCCGAAAGATTAATGGAACTCCCTATTTCTCCAACATACCTCTTTTTTCCAAAACCTTGCTTCAGTAGAGCTAAACTCAATACAGGCAAATTAAAGAAAACTAAGTTGGAAAAAGAAAAAAAATCTTTCCTGTGCTGTAGTGTTTAGGTATAGATAAGAAGTACAAACGTGAAATTTGAAAATCTAATAAAATGCTTTTGCTTAAAAAATATGTCACTACAATTTGAGAGAAAAGACTGTCTGCTAGAAATAGTAATGTAATTCACTGTCCTCATTTCCAAATACCACTCCAAAAATAAAATTCTCCAAGTATTTTTTTTTAAATTTTTAAATGTTGGCTGTTTAACAGTAATAAGAACATAACACAACACTTCATGTCTTTTTAACTCATTCGGTACTTTTCACATAACCCCTGTTATGGTTAATTAGCTCATAGGCTATGTTGCTTGCCTTCTAAAATATGTTTTTGCTTCTATAATTATCATACCAGGGCTCATTTGTTTTTTACAGGCAAAAAGTACATGTATAACAAGTGAAATAATTATCCACATAATGGAGATTCTGGGAGTAGTTGCATTGGGACAAGTAACAACGAATTTCTGACTTTCACAGAGAATAGAGATGCAAACAGATGAAAGGAAGTATCAGCATAACTTTGTTTAAAATAAAGAATCTAAACAGCAACAATAACAAAAACATTAGTTGCTCACAGATATAAAGATCAGCCCCAGTTTCTCTTCCAGAGAAAAAATCAGTGATATAAGTGCCCAAAAAGCATGACTAAACATAGAAAAATGGAGGTGAAGCTGCTTCAGTCTCTCTATTGACAAACCATATGCTAGTCCCACCCCCTGGCTCCAGAAAGTCTACTACTGATGAAGTGAGCTCCTAGATCCTTGTCTGCCTTCACTTTTTTATTTTTAATTTAATGTATTAGTATTTATATTTTTGGCAGTTTAGCTTCTCATCTGCATCTTCCAATTCACCTCTCACCTATCTCCCTAACAGCTTGGTAGTTAACCCCGATGAGTGACTTTTGACTTCCAAAATTTGGTTACATCTATTCCCACGATGCACAAAAGTTTACCTCCCAGCAAAGGATTCTTGACTGAAAAGCCCACATAGCGTACTGGTCCCTGCTTCACTTTCTGGGCTACACCTGCTGGCCCCAATCAGCTTATGAGAAGAAACACCATGGAAACCTAATTAACCAGAGTGAACACGCTGAAGGAGGCAAAGGCAGGATATACCTGGAGGCACCTAACTGAGTAGACTAAGATGCCTGGGAAAGACCTGTCGTTCTAGCAGCTAAAACAAAATGGCAACATGTAGGGTCGCATACTCTTCACCTAAAATAGAAATTCGCATTCACAGCTTTGTTGTAAATTAATTGCTTTCCCTACGATTAAACTCAAGAAGGAATTATTTGGTGAAACCCATATATAAAGACATTGAGTTTTTTCATGGACAATATATTAAATGGTAGTTTTACATGAGATGAATAAATGGGGTGACAAAAATGCAGCTTAACAATTCTTTTAAATAAGATCAGAAAAGCATACCCGCCTCTGTGTATATGATAGCTGTGACTGGGGACAATTCGATAAAGCTATTTTTGCATGGGAACTAGCAAGCATCTGTCCTGGACATGAATTCAGAGAATGGGCTTCTCATATTATTCTGCATGGCCCAGGAGAAAAGTTACATTTTGAAGCCAAACCAGCATGGGTGTACATCCTGATTCTGCAAATTATCAGAGGTGTGCCTCGGCCAAGTTATTTGAATTCTGTGAGTCTATGTTTCTATCTAGAGATGGGTATTAAAAAATCTATCTCACAGAGACTGTTTAGGGAATTAACTAAAATAACAAATTTCTAGAGTGTGAAAAGAAACTATTACATAATAGATGCAAAATATTTGTTAAGAAGAATGTGTAAGGGGTAAGATATTTTAGATACTTCAGCTATTTAAAATGTTAAGCTTTAACATGTTAAACATATTAATGAGGATAGAAAATTTAAACTGAAAAAAAGATACAATTTGATCTTTTGATCATTTGATCATAAAAATGGATGGAAGTGATAAAGTGATCTTGTCGAGTTCAACTTACTGCCCTATTGGCATCGCTTTGTACCTGGTGTAACTCAGGCAATAACGACAGGAAATAACGACAGCCTCCTTCACTCACTGCCCTCAGAAAACTGCCACTTGCACTGAGCACATGGCTATTGGATAACCCACCTCAGTGCTTTTCATTGTAATCTCTTGAGTCTTTTGTTTTAGCTCCTTTGTGGAAAATCCAGACAGGACAAGCGGCAGTCTTGTAAATCCAGAGCACATTCTCTTCTCACCAAAAAATGGACAGGTGAGACCAGGCACCAGGAATGGTGGAAGAAAAAGGAAAGGAGCAAGTAATGAAACATTGCTTCTCATGGGAAGGGTGAGAAGGGATGTGAATCTTGATTAAGGAGGCCGAACAAAGTGACTTATCTCCTCTCTGCTTTGTGCCCAGGAAATTTAAATTGAAGCATAAAGATATTTATCAGGGGAACCTTTAAAGGGCCAGTTAGCTTTCACTATACACCAATATTGCTTATTGTGAAGAAATAAAGAACTATAAAAGCTGACAAGGAAAAGGTCAAATAATCTAAACAGGATAAAAACAGGTATATACTTCAACAATTACCACTGATGATGGGAATAAATGGCTTTGATTGAGTTGAAAAGGAAAACAGTTAAGAGAATGCTTCGAATCCTTTAAACCAATTATCTTTATGAATCTTTAAGAATGTGTTAATTAAATGAAATCTCTAAATGGCTCAGTAAGTTCACAAATCCAAAGTCTTTTTTTAATGAAGACAGAACTCTAATGCATTTTGATAGCTGTATTGGAAATTAAGACTGAGATTATATCATAAAGAAGTAAAGCCATATTGCAATGTATTCATCCATTCCTGCGGTCTCTCAGAATCCGTAGCTCCTACTCTGAATAACATTCTCAGATTTGTTTTCTAAATATAATATTTGAATAACTCTGACTTTTGATTTATATTTTGTTGTTCTTTGCCACCCCCAAAAGACAAAAAAGAGAGAAAGCATAGGACAGAGGGAGGGAGGGAAGGAGGAAGGAAAAAACATGCTTTTGTCAGTTTGTTTGGCAATTGGGTTTCAGGTTAACCGAGGAATTATGAGGAAGCGGTTTTGTTTTAACACTTTTCAGAACGCTTCCTTAAATACATTAAGGGATGTGCAGACTATTGCAATTAATCTGGAATGACCCCAGAACACTCCTAAACGTTGTTTGACTTTTTAGTTTGCTTCAGAACCAGTTTCCAAATATAAGCTTGTTTTATTCTTGTTAATTATTTTCTACTAATCAATTAATTTAGGCATAGGAATGGGAGACAATAATTAAGTGAGTAGAGTTTTCATTAGGTTTGAATCTATTCCTATTTACTCTTGCATAATGTGGTGTAAGGTGTGGAGCCTGTGTCAAGGGTCGTCTCTGAGCCCTCCGGTCTTCAGATGTCACACTTCCTTTAACTCCAAAAAATGGCATTGGCCAAGCCTTCATTTCCCATGACTGCTATGACACTGAGGAAATCTTGCATGTTCCTCACCTCAGTCACGATGCATGGCCTTAATGTTATATCAGGATCTATTGCTACAGGTTCCACAGGTAAAGGCACAGTTCCCTCTAGTAATTCTCCACAGATGAGGCAAAACTTAATTGTAGGGTTTGAAGATAAGAAGAAACTTGGGAACATAAGTAAAACAAAAAACAAAAAAATAAAAGCAAATTACAACATAGAAAAGCTTCAAAGTGCTAACATATTAAAGCCCCTGGAACCATGTGTAGTTCAGAACCTCTCCACAGGTACCCTGCTGGGCATCTCTCTCCTTCACCCAGCACATCACTGTTGCAGACACCTACATAACTGCTCCTAAAGGGCGCCTTGTGCCGGACCTCCTGCATTTCTAAACCATGGGTGCAGACGTCCCCTCAGGCCTGGTGAAAGTGTAAGTGATGCACTTTCCCTCACCCCAGGGTCGGGCTTTCTCTGGACGCAGTCAATATGCCGAGCAGCCACACAGCCATTCTCTCAGGTTTCCCTTCACCAGAACAGGATCATGGCTTTTCATTGGCAAGACCAAGAGGCCCCTTGAAGCACTGTTTTATTTTCCACAAAACAAATGTGCAATTTCTCTATGTATATAAATGATAAAATGCTGTCAGCTTCAACCTAGCAGATTGTCCTGTCTTCTAGCCACCAAAGTTTAAAATGCTCAAATTAAATTAGAGAACCCTCTGTGTGAGATGTCAGTCATATTTTATACATTTCTACCACTTAGTTGTTGCACTCATCATGTGCTTTCTCTAAAAATTAATAAAAAGACAATAAAGAGCATGGAAATAGGGAGACAGAAACAATGTATCCCTGGACCAGTATCACAAATACAGTCCCTGGCAGACAGTGGCTAAGACTCCCACAGATAATTTGAGCCCATCATGACCCTGTCTTGACATGTGACATGTTAACAACGAGAAAGAGAAAAGAAATAGTGAACACACAATGACATTTGCTGCATGCAGGGCTTGCTAAATATTTTACACACACCATCACTTTCCATCTTTGTAAGAGCCCTCTGAGATCCCCATTTCACAGAGAAGGAAACAAGCCACTGAGAGGAAAGATAACTAACTAATCCAGGTCCCAACATGATGGAGACAAGATTGTTTCGGGGAACCCAGACAGAGACAGGACACCAAGGCGTGGGAAGCAACTTTTATTAATGCCAACACTGGCTCAGCGGATACACATCCAGAGGCTGAGCCCCGACCCGGGTGGGACTTGGGGCTATATACCCTGAAGTTTCCAGGTTGGCAGCTAAGATTTATTATTAGGAGATGTGGCCATTGTGCCAGTTCCTGACTGGCTCCCAGGTGAGGTAGGAATTTGGAAATATTAAAATGGAAGTCTTGATGACCATACAGTCCGGGAATGTCTTTGTCTGAAGCCCACGTGAAACCTTTAGTGACCACATGGTCTGGGAAAACCTTTGTCTAGGGCCCACTGCCACATTCCCCGCCTTTGATGCTCGAACCTATATGTGGGTTAGAAAGCATCATCTCCTTCGACAGGCTGCTGGCCTAGGGTTTGGTACTTCCATAACATGAGGACCTTAGCAGCAGTCGTACGTTCTACAATGGTCTCTATGAGGGAAGAGGTAGAGTGAATGACAAGGGGGAGAATGCAGGGTAAAAGGAGGCATGCCCCAAGGAGCAGGAGGATGATTCCAATTAACGCTTTAAATCCCCCGAGGGTAGAGAACCATCCTCCAGATAGGCTCTCAGGGTCCCATCTTTTGACCATTTTTGACCATATGACCATTTTTGAACTGGGACATAGGCAAGCTTTCTAATATTCATGGTGATAGTGGAGACAGCCTTGCAGTGTCATTAATCTGTAAACAACAGTCCAACTGATTAAATTTGCCACAGATGCCACCTTCTTCAGCTAGTAAGTAGTCCAGTGCTAGGTGGTTTTGATAAATAGCGGCCTGCATCTGGGTCTGTTGGGCAG
>NW_017733219.1:120314-122441 GCF_001890085.2 Hipposideros armiger
TGACTGGAAGCATGATTTAGGGCATGAGGTAGTGATACTGTTCCCGACTGGGAAGAAAAGGGTGAGGGTAAGGATTAGAGTCCTTGGGATAAACATCTTGCAAGGAAGAATTCCTCAAGCTTCAGCTGCATGTAGATTGGTCAGCTTCCAACCAAAGTGGGGGCTGGTGACCTCCTCCTAATGACTGGTAACATCACTGGCCATTTTCCTCCAGAGAGTGATCTTGTGGGGCTTGCAGGGGTCAGAGGTGCAGTTCCAGCTAGCAGCTGCAGGTTTTAATCTGCTGTGGTGTATCCATGGAGTGATCTCTGCAACCTTAACTGCCATGGGGATAGACAAAATGACAGTAAAGGGGCCCTTCCACAGGGGTTTTAAGGGCTGGAGGTACCATTCCTTAACCCAAACTGAATCCCCAGGCTTAAAGGGATGAACTTCAGTTGTTACGCTAATAGGGAGCCTCTCCTGTACCCATTAGTTGAGGTTCTGTAAGGTAGACCCTATTGCCTCAAGCTGTAGTCTTCAGGTGAGGTCTCCTATTTCTTTAAGGTCCCCTCGGAGGCCTCTAATGAGTGGAGGTGGTCTTCCATATATGACCTCATAAGGGGAAAGGCCCATCTTGGTAGGACCTGAGTGTATCCTCAGGAGCGCTATTGGAAGGGCCTTGTCCCAATGGAGGTGTGTCTTTTGGCACAGTTTCTTCAGGTGGGACTTGAGGGTCTGATTCATGCATTCTACTTGCCCTGAGCTCTGTGGGCGGTAGGTGACATGTAGCTTCCAAGTGATACAGAGGAGCTTGGCTAAGAGCTGGATTACTTTGGCTACAAAGGAGGGGCCGTTGTCAGAGCCTATTGATAGTGGCAGCCCAAAGCGAAGGATTATTTCCTGTAACAATAGCCAGGCGACTTCCCGTGCCTTTTCTGTCCAGGTGAGGAAGGCTTCCACCCACCCCAAATAGGTGCATATAAACACTAAGAGGTATCTAAGACCCCTGGAGCGTGACATCTCAGTGAAATCTATTGTGAGATCTTCAAATGGGGCATCGCCAGTATGTTGGACTCCTGGGGGTAGGATCGATCCTTGACGTGGGTTGTTGTGAGCACAAATAAGGCACTGTTCACAGACTATTCGTGAGACACTGGAGAGTTGGGGTATGTAGAACTACCTATTGAGGGTCGATTCTAGGGCATTCCGACCAAACTGTTTGACAAAAGCCTGGGCTAGGGTTTCTGGTATGACAATGCGGCCATCTCGAAATTTCCACCATCCGTTATGGAGACGGATTCCTCCTTCAGTCTTGAACTAGGCCTCTTCTTGTTGGGAATATTTGGGATCCCATTCAGCTAAAGGGCTGGGAAAGAGGGAGGCTGTTAACATTGTCAGTTCGAGGGTTTCTTTGGCTGCAGCTAACTTGGCTGCTTGGTCCGCCTTGTGATTTTCCAGGGCTGCAATGGCGTCACCCTTTTGGTGGCCCCTGCAGTGTATGACTGCCACCCTTTTGGGTGCCCATACTGCTTCTAGGAGATCTAGAATCTCTCGTCCATATTTAATTTCCTTCCCTCCTAAAATGAATAGTCCCTTTTCTTTGTATAAAGCCCCATGAACATGGAGAGTAGTGAAGGCATACTTAGAGTCAGTATAAATATTGGCTTTTACACCAGCTGCCAGCTGAAGGGCCCACGTCAGGGCATTGAGCTCTGTCTTTTGTGCTGAGGTCCCCCGTGGGAGGGGTTTCGCTTCAGTGATGGTGTGTAGAGTCACCACAGCATATCCAGCCAACTGACTATTTTCCTGGACGTAGCTGCTATCATCAGTGTAGTATTCTACATCGGGGTCCGTAAGAGGTTAGTCAGTCAGGTCCAACCTACTGGAGAGCACTTTGTCCATGACTTTGATGCAGTCATGGTCTGGGGGCCCAGGCCCTACAGGCAGTAAAGTGGCTGGGTTCAAGGTCTGTACCACCTCAAGGTGGACTCATGGGTTTTCTCACAATAGCCCTTGGTACTTGTCAATCCAGGAGGTGGTAAGCCAATAATGTCTCTTATGATCTAACATGGATCGAACTGAGTGTGGAGCCCAGACAGTTAATTCCTGACACAGGGTCGGCTTTTCAGCTTCAGACATGAGCAG
>NW_017733219.1:124341-133498 GCF_001890085.2 Hipposideros armiger
GTTTTGTCCTGGGGTCTCAGCCCTTTCGACAAGTACAGCAGCTAGCAAGTCCACCTTTTTCTTCATCTTCCGATCCGCCTCTTGAAAAGCCTCCTGGTCACAATTGACATAGATTTCGGTCACCACTTTGAGGAGCTGGCTGATATTCATGCCAGCAAATCTGTCCAGTTTCTGAAGTTTTGGCTGGATGTCGCCCTGGGACTGCCCAATGAAAGAAGCATTGACCATCTGCTGAGTCTCGACAGTCTCGGGGTCAAAGGGAATGTAGAGATGAAATGTCTCACAGAGTCTTTCATAAAATTGGCTTGGACGCTCCTCTGGCCCCTGGAGGACTTCAGAGATCTTGTTCATATTGATGCTTTTTTTGCTACCATCCTTTAGGCCTCCTATAAGGGCTTCTTGATACCATTCCAGCATCTGGAAGTCCTGGTCATCATTGGGGTCCCACTGGGGGTCCTCCTCCGGGAAATGGTTCTGGGCATACATGTCCCCACTCACGGACAAGGGTCTTCTGGCGCCGAGTAGAGTGCACATCCCCTCTTGTCCGGGGGAGCCATGCCTCGGGAACAAAGTAGGCAAAAATATCACTGTCTTTGTCTCCTGGGCGAGCCCCCAATTATGTTGCAGGGAACCCAGGCAGAGAGACAGGACACCAAGGCGTGGGGAGCAACTTTTGTTAATGCTGGTATTGGCTCAGGTGATTCACATCCAAAGGCTGAGCCCCGACCTGGGTGGGACTCGGGGCTATATACCCTGAAGTTTCCAGGTTGGCAGCTAAGATTTATTATTATGACATGTGGCCATTGTGCCAGTTCCTGACTGGCTCATGGGTGAGGTAGGTATTTGGAAATATTAAACGTGGAAGTCTTGCTGACCATGCAGTCCAGGAATGTCTTTGTCTGAAGCCTGTGCAAAGTCCTTGGTGACCACATGGTGGGAAGGCCTTTTTCTAGGGCCCACTGCCACAAGATCACTGCCCATTTGGCTGAATGCCAACCTTCCCTTTGATTGTACTGCCTCCTCCGAGGCTCATGCATTCTACCTGCATGCCACAGGAATTTTGTCAAGTTCAAATTTGGTCTGAGTTTTCCACGAAAGTGTCAAAACCTCATGTCATGGCAGTCCTTTACTTCCTTTTTTATTTTTTTAAATTCAGCAAAATATTTATTAAAATACTTCATGTCTTACCCCATGACAAATGCTGGGGTGAAAGAATTGTCCCAAAATTAATTTATTTAAGCAATATAAAATCTTAGAGAGGAAGTAAACATGCCCACTGATGAAACAAATAAATGAACATAGATGAAAAGAGGGAGTGCTGGGTATGGACTGTATGAGGTAAAGGTTTAAGCACTTTTTTAATACATGATGGATGTTAGACAAGCATGGAGATTACCGTGTGTGTGTGTGTGTGTGTGTGTGTGTGTGTGCGCGCGCGCGCGCGTGCGTGTGCGTGTGTGTGTGTGTGTATTCCTGCTCTGAAAAGTTTATTCTTTTATAGTGAGATTGAGTATGTATACACATCATGAAAATACAAGTTGAAAAGTATTAAGTGCCACGGTGGAGTTAGATAATGCACAATGGCAGTTGAGGGAACAGGGAGATTATGGCTCCTGAGAAGCAAGAGTTCTGAGCAGACAGTGGAGGTCTGAAGTGATGCAAAGATCACTGCTCAGATCCCAGCACCACCATGGGTAGCTTACCGGACCACTAGGTCTCAGTTTCCTCATTTCCAAAATGTTCAGAAACAACATAAGACGTGACAAGGACTGATGCGAGAACGTGTACCTGGATTATTATCTACATCCAATAAATAGTAGTTCCCCTCCTTCTTTTGCCTGGAGAATTAGAATTCACTTAATAGAGAAATCACCGTTTGACATGAGCTTGAAGAATAATTATGATTCAACTAAACATGCAGAGTTAACAATAGCATAGGTCATATTAGCACTTATATAGGTCATGCATTATGCTAGAACTTCACATTCTTGCCAGAACTAATCTAAGCAATATCCATGCAATGTATGTGAATGCGTATATTACTTAGACTATTCCAGGCATATAATATGAGCCTACACACACACACACACACACACACACACACACACACCCCTCTCTACAATCCCTTGAAGAATATACTCTTATCCACATTTTAAAGTTGGGCAAATGTTAGAACAGAAGAGCTAAGTACTTACCCAAGTTCTCACACCCAGTAAGTTGTAGAGCAAGGGTTTGAACTTCCAGAGTCTGTCTTCCCAACTTCATACTGAAATGCTGCAAAGTCACAGCACAAAGGTCCTGAAACAAGAATGCATATGGTAGCTGTGACCAATGACAGTGAATAGCCCAGTTTTGGGACTTTACAGTGCGAGTAAGGATTGTGAGAAATAAGACTCGTAGAACAGAATAGGGCCAGTGAAGGAGGCCTTGAATGCCAAGCCAAGGAACTCAGAATGCCTGTATGATGCAGTCTGAGCACTGTCAACACTGAAGTCAGACCAAGTGTGGAATTATCAAACTGGAGATTCTGAAAATTGCTATGTAAATCTGGGCATGAAGCCAAGTTTGAACAGGGCCTGAGTGTTCCTCCACATAGCAAGGTACAAATGCAGTTACTCAGCCTTAATCCTCTGCATTCGCTACAGAGCATGCGTACCTCTTGATTTTATGCTCAGGAGTAACTGGAATGAAAGTTAATTTCAGCCGTGGAAACCGCTCTTGCAAACTACTGAAAAGGGGCTAATCAGTGTATAGTTCTAGGGAATTTGGGGCAGGTATAAAAGAAGCTTTAATATACAATTCCTTTCCTATGTACTCATATTATTATCTCAATTTCCTAGATAAAGAAATCACGATTCTGAAAGATGATACGAATGGCATTTGGCTGTACATAAAATGACAGGAGGTGATTTTCTAGGGTACCTCCCCCCAAAGCCCAGGAACTTCACACTGCCTCATTTCTGAAGAGGGATCAGGAATAATAAGTGAAATGAAGAATGTCATGTATTCACCACCTTCCACATGATATAGCCTGTGCCAGGTGCTAGAGACACAAAATGAATCAGGAGAGAAGGCCTCAAGGTGAATGCTGTCTAGAGGAAGAGACCACCCATAAGCATGTAGATTCTAGCTTTTATGTTGATGTGTTGCTCTGACAGAAGAGCCAATAGGATAAACATGGAGAGTGTTGCCAGCTTGAAAGCATTTGGGAAGAGCCCTGTGGAGAAGATGCTTACAGAAGGCATTTGCTGGCATGTTGGAGGAAACGTTTAGCATTTGGTGTGACAGACGGGAGGACATGGTGAGGAGAGAAGAAGCAGGAGGTGATTTGGAAAACAGATAGATTTATAAGGCATACTAAGGAATTTGGCCTTGATCTTAAAGGTGATGCTCTCATCACATGGATTAGATAGTCGTAACACTGGAAGGAGAAAGATTATCCAGAGACTATTGCAGTAATAATGTAGGGAAGACATGATGAAGGTGGTGGTGGACATGGAGGAGGGTGAGCCATGCCCCAGATATTTACTTGGGTTTTCATTTACTCCAGGCCAGACTTCAGAACTTGCAGCAAACATCCTTGTATTTTGTCTTGTTTTATTAGCCAAACTGTGGCAGTGGGCCCTAGACAAAGGCCTTGCCAGACCATGTGGTCACTAAGGATTTTGCGTGGGCTTCAGACAAAGACATTCCTGGACTTTATGGTCAGCAAGACTTCCGTGTTTAATATTTCCAAATTCCTACATCACCCATGAGCCAGTCAGGAACTGGCACAATGGCTACATGTCATAATAATAAATCTTATCTGCCAACCTGGAAACCTCAGGGTATATAGCCCCGAGTCCCACTCGGGTCGGGGCTCAGCCTCTGGATGTAAATCTGCTGAGTCTGTGCCGGCATTAGTAAAAGTTGCTTCCCAAGCCTTGGTGTCCTGTCTCTTTGTCTGGGTTCCCCACAACAAAATTACCATCAGAAATTAATTATTTTAGCATGTTAAATCCTTCCTTCCTTCCTTCCTTCCTTCCTTCCTTCCTTCCTTCCTTCCTTCCTTCCTTCCTGTTCCTTTGTGCTGCAAGTGGCCCTTATAAAACATGTAAATGCTGATTTTCCCTAGGAAGAGTCATTGCTTGAGCTACTAGCAATTTAAAAGAAAAAAGTTGAAAGTCAGATAAAAGCAGAAATGGAATAAAGGAGTGAGGGAGAAGAGAAAAAGATCATGATAAAATGGGCCTATTACATAGTTTTGCCAAAGGCTGACACTGAGCTTACATCTTCTCTGCTGAGTGCTAGTTTGAGATCCAAATCTCAGGAAAATGAAAATGGGAAAAAAACACACACATGATGTCTGCTTTTGTGTTCCTATCTTCAGCGAGAATCTACTGTCTCCTCAAAGCTTCCCCCTCAGGGAAGTTAAATTATCTCAGGAGAAAATCAGCTATGTACATAATAGGTGAACTGAGGTTTATGTGCTTGTATAGACATTCATTTTTGGGAATGAGCTGGAAAAGCTCTGCGGAGGGGAGAGGGGTGGAGGGGGGGGGGAAGAGCATTCTAGATCCTTTTAGTCATTATTTGGACCTCATAGTATTAGCACCAGGCTTAGCCTGTTCTCTGGTCAATTAAATGTTAAGAACCCACAATCTGCAGTAGCTTGTGAGGTCAACCTCTGGATCTTTGCAGGCAAAGATTACCATCGGAGAAGAAATATGGGCAGCACATGCAGCCCACTGACTCCTTCTGATACTTCCTCCTCTGACATTTTCTGATAGGCTGAATAGCACAGGGTTCCTTGACTATATATACTGAAACTTTACTCATGATTTGTCTCTCTAAGTGCTCTCGTCTAGGAATTAAGAGCACTAAAGTCAGCTGTGGTAGTAGAAGGAACTCCAATATGTAATACAGTTACAATTCCCCCTTCAACTAATGATATTTCATTGAGAAAATGTCTTGAAACTTTTACCTTTGTTTTGTCCACCAAAAGCTGTGAACATGAAGTTCTCTCATTACTACTTTTATGTTCACATTTCTATAAGGCACAATTTCTTTACAATGCTCCATGAAAAAATAATAGGGTTCTATAATGAACAAAAATTAGGGGAACACATGCTGCATATCATTCCTTGATGCATTTGACAAATATTTACGTGACATCTGCCTCCTCACCTGTCATTCTTGGAGACCCTCTTCTCATGCCTTGCAGTGCCATGGAGAAAGATAAACAGCAAAGTGAGATGAGTTTAGGAGGGAAAATAAAATCAGATGCTTGGGTTGGTTGCAGCGGGGAGGGAAAAGGAGTTGGCGAGATCCCGGCTAAAGCCATCGTGATGCACGTAAATGGGCTAAGTAGCTCTGCAGTCCTTCCATCCTGGTTTTACTGTTTTCCCTTTGCCCTATGGTGTTACCCTGCACACAGTGGTTAGCCTCTTCCTTGCTCTGAGCCCACCCCTCGTTGCAACGTCGCTCCTTAACTCTAGGTCCTCTAACAGAAGGCCTGATTCTACTGTCAACTCCCCTACTTAGTTCCCATTTCATTGAAGACGGAGTTTGGAAAGCTTTCTACTTCTTTTTCAGAAATTGAAGAAGAAGGGAGGTATCGTTTCTGTTTTGCTTTAGTGGAGTGTGAAATATCTGATTTTGCTCAGTGAGTATTTTGGTATTTTTTCAGCCATGTGCCATATGGTCAAGCTGCCATATGCGTTGGTGTTATAGCTCTTAGCACAGAGATAGAAACATAAATATGTGACACTGTTGTCAGCAGTCACTTTATTACTCGTTATCACAGAAGTCACACAAAAACCAGAGCCTCTGAACAAACACAGCAATTGCAATGTAGGATTTTGGTGTCTTATGCATGGACTCATTTTTAAACAAATATGTATCTTTACATCTTTAATGCCCTCATGAATTTTTAGTGCTCTGGATCATCCAATCCCCTGAACAAAAAAGTCACATTTCTGTTTAGCTGCAGGTTCATATATATGATTTCCACGTTATTAGTTTATTATATTTTATTTTCTCTTAAAAAGTGACCCAGACAGTATAATTGTCATAGGAAAGCTCACAGCCTAATTGTATCTATAAGGTTTCTATTGTTCTAGGAAGAGTTTTGAGGAACTTAATTCAGAAACTTCCTTTAAATCAATGGTACTTCATTGTAAAGCTTTAAATGGGAAGAGGCCAATGATGATTTGAGAGTCCTTCAACTTCTGCTTTAAAATAGTTTTTCCAATGCCCTTTCTCAGTGTGTATAACTCTTGACATTTAGTAGGTCTACTTATGCTTGAACTATTGATGGAACAGTTTTAATGCAAAGAGTGTATAGAGAAATACACTGATTCATCTAACTAGGAAAATGAGGAAGTGAGAATTAATCACTTTTGATGAAGGAGCTAGAGGTAGAGGTCATGATGCTCCTTGGCCATGGGGTGCTGCTCCTGTGAGAAGCCAGCTTCTCCGGTCTGAGGTCAAGTGCTGGTCTCTGACATCGCTGGAGCTCCAGTGGGAGAGGTGTTTAATTGAGGGTATCGTGTGAAGTCTTTTGTAGGCTACTCAGTGACTTCTGCTGGCAAGTCTTACTACATGCCTTCACTGTGAATAAGCAGGGATGCATGCGATGTGTTAGGATGAGGTGGGAAGACTTTATTTGATGAGGTTTGCATTGCAAACAACTTTAATATGGGTACATTAATAATAAAGTGGTCAATACTAGGATTTCACTTATGATTCCATTTTCTGAACCAGCCACATTTCAGGAGGATGACTGACAACTAAGGAAGGCCAAGACAGGGAGACTAGAATCAAAATGACAATTTGGGCACTGACTGTCACCCAAAAGCACGTGTGTGATAAAGATTGTGTCAGGGCTGGATTGGGAATTAGGAAGCACTCATGCCTACTAAAGGTCATTTCCACTGCCAGAGACAGAGGCAGATAAACAAGTATGTGTGCAGTGATACTGGTCCACAACCGGAAAAAGTAAGAAAGAATACACAGCTCCTAAGAGAAGGAAACAGGACATGAATGCATGCTTGTAGCTAGCACGGCTGCACCTGACTTCCCCACTCCACTTGTGGTCAGAATCAAGGAGGAGCCACAGTTTTACTCTACTGTTGCCTTTGCTCCTTGAGCTTGCCTCTACTCTGATGTCACAGCAGGCAAAGGAGGCAGGGTGAGGAGTAGCATGGGTCGATTAACTTCTTTGCCAATTATTAGGATTAAACTAGAGAGGCAGGATCATTCTTATACAGCAATCAAGTTCTGGGTGATCTTCTAACCTAATTCAATAACTGCTCCTATGAAACTACAAGTAGATATGTATATCACATACTCATGTGCTTTTATAATGATGTAATAGGCACTACACTACAAATGAGTTAGAGTAGAAAAATAAACAATTCAATAATTTAATGCTTAAAATCTATCATTTTAAAATTTCCATCAGCCAGCAACAGTGGCCAGTGCCTAACACATACCTCTCCCATTTTCTTTTTGAGAAGTGCCTGCCTGAAATCCATCTTGGCATGTACCCCCGAACAACAGTTCGGAACAGACATTGAGAGGCTTTATCAATTTTAGTGTTAACTCTATTGTTTGCATGTTAATTATCCTCTGCCTTATTAAATACATCTTATTAAATAAGAAAAAAAATGTATTTCTAATTAGCTCTAGGCTGCTGGTCCTTCCTTAGCTTTAGTTCCCACTGTCTTTTGTTTGGGGGGACGGGCAGGAGGATCTGTTGAAAGTTGTTCAGAAAGTTTAAGTAGGATTGAAAAATACCTTGCATGGATCTTGAGGGTATTAATAAGTTATTGCTTCAGAATATACTCTCCTACAAAGATATTTTTATACAAAAAATAACTATTGGAGTCTCTCTTTCTCTCTCTCCCTCCTTATTGCCTGTATTGCTGAGAATCTACTATGTGCAATGGCATTTGCATACAATATTTAATATAAGATTTAAAACTTGTATTAAAATTGTAAAAGTTTAAGAGTTTATTTTCACCATTTTCCAAACGAGAGAAACCAAGATTCAGAAAAACTATGTTCCTTTGTTCATTCATTCAGGCACTCATTCATTCAGCAACTCCAGAATAACAGTCTGAGCAATATTTAGATGCTGTTTGTAAGTCACAGAGTTTGAAACAACTACATAGATGTGGTTTGGGTTACTAAATGCCATGTCAGCATACCTTTAAGATATACTGTGTTCCATGCAATGGGCTAAACAATCCAGTTTGTAATAAGATACATGTATCCTCAAGGGGATTATAGTCCAAGTGCCTTGCTGGGGATGACGGCACACCAGCAGGTAGTTAGGACTGGCACCAGTGCTCATGCCCCCATCCCACCCTGCCACTTCTATTACAATGGCCCCTTAGGCAATGAGTTGTGTTTGGCACAGCACCTGACTTGAAACAGAAGTCTCCCTGAGAATTTGGAATATTCCCTGTTAAGGTTACTGAGAAGAAATTTGGTTGTTGCACTTATTATTTTGTGCCCCGACTGCAGTTAGGCAAATTAATAATGCCTTCCCTGTAGCAGCTGGATGCTTGCATGCTCATTGCCAGTCAAAGTTATCAGTGTGGGTTGAGTCCATGTGGCATATTCATCACATCCAATGAGTGGTTCTGGTGGCAGCTGACCCAGACCCTACTGTTCTCCACTGAGGAGACCAGCGATGATGCTGTCTTAGCCTCGCAGTGTATGTCCTCTCTATTAGCTACCTAATAAAGTGACAGAAAAGGATCAGCAACTTTATTATGACCACAGGTTCTTCCATTCATAATACCCCTGTAGTTGAAAGTCAAGGAATGAGTGTCCAGGAGGAAAGAGCTGAGAGCTGACTCTAGTGCCTGCCTTTCCTTTACTTGGCGTCTCCCACATGCTCAGTGTGAGGAAACTCCCCTGGATCCTTCCCATGTGTGCCCTCACTTTCATCAGCACAGAAGAACTTAACTGCTCGGATCCCCAAGTTACTTTAATTATAGGGGAAGAAATGGGGAAAGAAAGACTAACTTCTGCACTGTGTTCCTGCATAGGGACAAAATCAATGAACAGCTTTGTCAAGAACCATATGCATGATATTTTAAAATAATAATAATAATAATAATAATATGTTAACAGTACAACATCTATAACACTGCTTGAGGTAAGG
>NW_017733219.1:135158-136053 GCF_001890085.2 Hipposideros armiger
GTTCCACATCTACTTGAAAACAATGTACAATCTACAGTTGGTCAGTGATGTGTTGTATAAACATTCAATAGCCTAATTTCACTGATAGTGTTGTTTGAATCTTCTATATCCTTGCTGATCTTTCACACTTATTCAATTAATTACTGAGAAATATTAAAAAGCAACTAAAATTGAGGATTTTCTTTCCTTTTTGTTTTTGTCATGTTTTGCTTCTTGTATTTTGAATCTCTAATGTAGTTCCATACACACATTTAGTTGTTTTTTGTTTTTTTTATGTCTTCATGATAAATTGATCCTTTATAATTTTGAAAACTTTCTTGGATTTTATAACATAGCATTCTTTGATATTAATAGAGGAATTCCAGGTTTATTATGCTTATTATTTACATATAATATCTTTTGCCATCCTTTTACTTTCAACCTGTTTATGTCTTTATCATTTAAAAAGAGTATCACATAAAAAACACATAGACAGGACTTACATATATATATATATATATATATATATATATATATATACATATATATATATATATATATATATATATATATATATATATATAATCTAGCCTGAAATTTTCTGCCATGTAACTGGAGTTTTACTCAATTTTATTTTAATGTAAACATCAATTGTGTAAGTTCAAGTATACTATTGTAAAATTTATTTTTAATTTTTTCTTCTGTTATTTTTTTCCTTTTTTCTCATTTCATGCCTTAGTTTGTATTAAACCATCACTGTTTTTGTTTTTTCTTGCTTTTGTGTATTTCACCCTTTTTTATTGCCTTTGTGTCTGTACCTCTTTGTTTAATTTTTATGTATCCTTAAATTATTTGTAATTTACCTCAAATTGACATAATATCCTTTTATATATAATGTTAGGGCTTTTCAATAATA
>NW_017731537.1:0-58952 GCF_001890085.2 Hipposideros armiger
AGAGAAACTTCTGCACGTTATTAGTTGCTACTTTCTACTTAGGGTACATCCCCACACTGCAAATTAACAAATACCTTAGGACAAAAAGCTGCTGTAAATATAAGGGCGTGCCTCAATGGGCTTGCTTGCTCTGTAGAATCTAGGCTGCTTGAATCCTGGCTGCTTTGGTAGTTCTACAATGCTTTCAAACAGACAGTCTCATTTTTCATTTTATGTAGCATTATAATTATTTTCTGTGGGAGGATTAGCTTGATACAAGTCACTTCTTCATAGCGAGAAACATAACTCTTCAGCTATATTTTAAGAAAGGTCCTGTTCACCCCCCACCACCTTTTTTAAAGATGCCATTTGTTTGTTGAAAAATGGGCCATTTCCTCCTGTTTTCCCCCAAATACCTCACACGTTGGATTTCTCATTGTTTTCTTGTAGTGTCATTGTTTTGCATGTTTCTCTTCTCCCCATGTTGTTAGCAGATATTTAGTTAGATTTACAGGTAGTTAGGTAATAACATACCACAAGGAGTATTCGTATGTGTTTTATATTACATCATGAACCACACAATCTGGAGGTTCCTAAAATTTGCTTTACACTGGAACCACCTGGAAAATGTCTTAAAAAGCTAACACCAATACTGATGCTTGATTCCTACCTCAGACGTTGTTGATTTAATTGGTAGGGGATGTGACCTAAACTTTGGGATTTTTAAAAGCCTTCTCCCAACCACCAGGGATTCTAATGTGCAGTCAAGTTTGGGAACTACTGATGTAATGTCTGGTTATTTCACTTTTAGTTATGTTAGAATTGATTTATAGATTCAGGTGCTGTCAGTCTTATCCCTTCAATATCAAGTTCCCCATTAAGCATTAAACCAGTGTTTTAGCAGCAATCGATGGTGGTTGCATAGACCCATTATTTTATTAAGAGTTGCAAAATGATGATTTTTCTAATTATGTCATTCCTCCTGCTCTTGTTAACTGTGATTCCTCTAAAAAGAAGAACTTTTATTTCCTGTTTGGTTACCTTGAAATGCAGTCCATACAGGAAGAGTAGGATAAATTCTTGTTTCCCTTTATTTATATATTTTCTGAATTATGAGTTGGTGTTCTAACAACTTTTAAAGGTGACCAATGATATTTTAAAATACCATTATGCAACTCATGAAGTTTTATGCATTAGATGTCTTTTATTCCAACATATTCATTGTTCTTTTTGATATTGAAATTGATTCATCTTTGGCAGTGGGAGCTCCTTTCAAGTGAGCTCCAAGTCCTTTTGACATGACTTTAGTTGGCTTTGATAGCTTCCTCTGGCAAACTTTACTAGCTTATCATGTCCCTTTTCTGCCCCTGATCTGAAATCAGCTATTTCTCCAGGGACCCTTGGTTTCTTTTAATGACAATAAGTGCTTTAGGGACCAAAACAGAGGCACTAAGTACAACCCTATTCTTAACTCTCAGCCTTTGCCTTATTTCCACAGTTTATTTGACCAAGAGTAATAACATCATCATTCTTCCAGTTCTACCACATGTATGTTTGTCTCAGGATACTTGCTTAACTTTTCTGTGCCTGTGTTCTCATTTACAACAGGGGGATGGTGATTGAAATAATCCAGGCAAAATGCTTGCCCCATTACCTTTGTAATAGAGAGCCAACAGAAGTAGTGGTGGTAGTACTAGTACTAGTTATATAGCAATAATGGCGGTAGTGATGGTAGCAGTTCACTTTTCAGCAAATTATTATGTACTCTGTGTGTAAGCACTGGGGATAGGCAGTAGTAATAATGGTACTAGTAGTAGATTCATCATAGCAGTAGTAGTTAATTTATTTTTTCAATAAATAATTATAATCTGTGAGGTACTGTGGTGGGTGCTAGAGATGCAATGGGACTCAAAACAGGCACAGTTGTTGTCTTTAAGAAGAAAGACAAAAAAAAACAAGCAAACTGGCAAATATAAATTATTATTATTAGTAGTAGTATTAGTAGTATTAGTAGTAGTAGTAGTAGTAGTAGTAGTATTGATCTAAAATTGTTCACTTAAGTATTTCTCTAGGTTAAGGACTAACATTCCAAGTAGTTTCATACCACTATCAAAATGATAGCTTCACAATGGTGGTGTCAAAATGGCCATATTGAAATGTGTTCTATCCAAGTGTCCCACTTACATTGCCGTGTCACTACAGTTTTGTCATAAGCGCATTTCCCTTGACAACAATTACTTTTAATAAAGTGGGGTACTTTAGAGTGGCTCAGATGATTGACACTGGGGCGTCCCGTCCTCCTGCTCCCTTTTCCCCTGCTGCTGCCCAGATTCCCACTGAGTAGCTAGTTCCCAAGGAAATCCACATGTCCTGGACATGGAAAAGTGCCCTTCCCTATGACCTGGCATCAGAGGAGAAAGGTGCCGTCAAAGTGTGTGTGTGTGTGTGTGTGTGTGTGTGATTTCTACAGAACCTGGAGGCGGGAAACCACTTGCCTCTCTCTTACTTCAGAGTGAAATGAGGTCACAGGATGTCCCCTTCTGTGAATGACTGAATGATCGACCAAGGGAAAACCTGCTCCTGTCCTCCAGCTAAAGGTATCATCCATCACCTTGTGAAAGAGTCAGGTTTTTGGCTTTTTGTGCAGTAGTCAAAAGACGGTCTCAGCAGGGCAGGAGTGGGGGGAGCCAGCAAGGAGAGAGCAGTTATTTTTCTCTCACACTTTGGGTGATGCTTACTTTCTCCATGTGGAGATAGCCTCGTAATTGGAAAGGGAATAGCACAGACTTTTCAACTTCTTGTCATTCCGGATTCTTCTTTACTTTTTTCTGCCTGATTTGGAACTGCCCTGGCTTCCACCTCCTCTTGGTAAATGTACCAATCCATAGTAATTAATCCAACTCCCCCTTGTGAGAAACGGACTGTTTAGCTGCAGGAGGTGCTATGTCTGGTTTTTATCCTCAAGGACCTTGCTGTCCAGAGGAGGGAGGTAAAATTCATTCATTCCACAAATCTTAATTGAGTCTACACAGAGATCTAGGACCAAAACACAATGCCAAAAATATTTGCTACCTGCCTCTTTGCAGTGAAGTTTAGCAACCCTGCTCTTGGAAATTTACTCTGAGTCTTCATTCCTGTGGTATTATGGTCCTGAGTAAGGGCTCAACATGAGAGGGTCTTGGGTTCAAATCCTGGCTTGGCCACTTACTACGCAGTTTTAGGCAAGTCACTTGATGCTTTTGAGCTTTAGTCTCTTTTTCTGTCACAAGGAAATACTAAGAATCAGTCAGACACCAGATATTTATGGCGTTTCTGTGGTGTGCCAGAAACTCCCTTCTTAGGCACAAGGGATGAAGTCAGATGACATACACAAAAATAAATGAGATGGTTTCAAATCCTGAAAAAAATGAAGATGAATAGAATAGGGCAGTAGTGGGGGGGAAGGAGTAGTGTGGTTGGAGGGTTTGGTGTAAAAAAAAAAAATGGTTCCAGAAGGAGGGGATAGCCAACTGTCAAAGACTGCTAAGTGGTTTGGTGAAGAGAGGCTGGGAATTGGCCACTGGATTTGGCAAGACATGGTTTGTTGATGGCTTTAGTAGGGACAGGCTATGAGTAGCCTTTGATCTTTATCTGTTCATAAAAGGGAAAATATGCGGTGATTCTGGTTTTTTAAGGACTCTAGACTGATCCTATCAAGGAATAAATCCTATAGTTAGGCTGAATAAAACAATCTGTAGGGAATTTTATATTTCTGACTCTAATCATTGCATTATAAATAACGGGGGTGGGGAAAAGAAATTAATGGCTGCCTAGTACCCTTTTAGTTTGTTAGTAAGGTCTGCAGCAGTATCCCCAAATTATCCTGCTGTTGGGGTGCTCATTAAAAACATTTTTAAAATAAAAATATTTTACCTATAGGAGAGTAAAAGTAGCCAAGTCAAAATGAGTCCCAGTGACTTTGAACACAATTCAAGCGATGTTTACAAGCAGCGCTGAGGGCTGATGAGAATGGGACGCTTTCTGGGTCTCTGGCATAGAGACATGTTCTCCCCAAGTTCTTTCCCCCATTTTCATTTATCACAGAGATTTCTCATCTTGTTGTTTATCTGCAGCCATCAGAGGAAACTGGCCACACAGCACGGCATCATTGCAGAGAAGAAGCCGGTGCCGTTTCCCGAGATAGGGAGGGAAAAAAAAGGCCAACTCCTATCGATTCCCATTTCTCAGACAGAGTGATGCCTTGAACACTCCGTAATGAAAGTTTTTATATGTGAGAGGGATTACCAACACTGGCCTGTTATTGTGCTTTGATGTGCGCCAGAAATATTACAGCAGAAGTTATTAAAGAATAAATTGTGGGACACCGACTGCTGTACCCAAGCAGCTTGTCGCATTGCCCCTAGCCAATTTATGTGGCGGCAAATTTTCTTTCTTCTTCTTCTTCTTGTTAAGTTTGTTAGCTTTGGAAACTTTTTTTTTTTTAAATTAAAGATCGACAACTTGTTTCAGTTCAGGACAGAAAATGAGTGGAGCCTTAAAAATTAATAACAGTACCTAGGCATTTGTGTGGAAGGTGCACGTCTCCCCGGAACCCACTGAAATTAGCTTTTGCCCGTTTTACAAGCGAGGAAAGTGAAGTTCAGAGAAATTAGGACTTGGCCAAGGTCACGGTGCTAACTGCATGCCCAGTTGGGCATGTGAAACTGGCTCAGACTACTCAGTCTGGTGATTTCCACTTAGAGCACAGCAGTCCCAGTGTCCACTGAGAAGGAAGGTGAAAATTGTTTAAAGCCTGGAAAATGATGAAATATGAGGAAATCATGTGCCAGGAGCTCCCCAGCTTTCCGTTGAACTGGAAATTGTGGGGGCACCCCTGTGGGTCTGAAACCTTTCCCTGGTAGCTGGGCTGGATGTCTGCAGGGGCGAGCTGGCGCTTGTAGTTAAATCATGCACATGGAAGCCATGCAGCCCTCGAGTGCGGGCTTACGCTGTCTCCTGGCTGGCCCACATCAAGCCGCCTGACTGTTCCTGGGGAGGCCGAAAGTTCATCTGGGGTCAGCTAGCATTTCCTAACAGCGATCCAGAAGTTGAGGCGCATACACGCCCCTTTCCCCAGTGATGGCAGAGAAACTCAAAAGACATTTCTAAATTTGGATTGCTTTATTTGGCAACTTTATTAATCCAAAGGGCATCACATAAGGCCATCTCTCTTATAAGTTTGTTGACTTTACAGATTCTCAGGTATACTCCAAATGTGTAAATCTTACCTTTTCATAGTTCAATAGCATTATTATTAATTGTACTTTTAATAGTAATAAGTAATGTTTATTGTGTAACTACCATGGGGTTGGGCATTGTGCTAACAGCTTTACATGTATTGTTTTATTCCTGTCATATACAAGCTTTTATGATTTCTCTTATACAGATAGAACAGCTGAGACTCAGAGAGGTTAAGTTATTTGCCCAAGATTACAGAGCTAATAAATGGAGCCATCTGGATGTAGAATCAGGTGGTGTTACTCATATCCCCTGTTCCTAACCATCACACCACACTGCCTTCGTGTGCAGGTTAATAAACTATACATGAGGATATTTTAAGCACATTTTTCTTCCTATGAATTAATGGCCCTTTTATTTATTTTTTTAAATTAGAGATTGGCTTTTCTTCCAGACTTATCTTAATCTACACTTGCATTTTCCAGGGGTGGAAACTGAAGCCCAGAGAAGTCCAATGGCAGCAGCTTGGCTAGGTCCTCCATCCTCCCTTGCATACAAGGCACCCACTTCTGAAGGAGTTCAATGTCAAATTTCAAGGTTCTGGGTTATTGAAAACTTGCTTAGTGTCCAAAGACTAAAGAAACTGTGCTTCTTTGTCTTCTCAGGGGCCAGTGGGAACCTCTGTTATATTGTCTGAGAAGGTGGTGAGGGAAATGAATCAATTCTCAAGAGACAGAACTTTAGTTTTTAACTCTTTTCCAAATGACACCGAATTTTAGAAATATCATATTTCCCCATGTATAAGACGCACCCTTTTCCAAAAAATTTGGGGTCTAAAAACTGGGTGCGTCTTATACAGTGCTTGTAGATTTTTTTACTCGCATTTCCCACTTTTTCGCGCTTGTTGTCTTTGCGCTCATTGTTTCTCACTTGTTACTGGTATATTATGGTAGGTTATGTTTTGCCACATTCTGCCCAGAAATGGCTCAGAAAAGATTTTCGTACAGTGCTGAATTCAAGTTAAAAGTGATCCAGTTTACAAAAGTGAGTGGAAATCGTGCTACTGAACTTACGTTTGGTCCTCCTCCAACTGAGAAAACACTCCGAGACTGGTTACGGGAAGAAGAAACCCTACTGAAAACGCCACAGCAGAAGATCATGAGAGTCAATATATGAAGACAGTGATTCATCATCAGACACAGATGAGGACAAGCTAATGGTTGGGAGTTTTGACAGTGATGAGGAGTTGTATGAATTTTATGATGAATAAAACTTGAGTTCAATAATTTTATGTAATACATTTTTTTTCAAATTTCGGGCCCCAAAATTAAGGTGCGTCTTATACATGGAAGCGTCTTATACATGGGGAAATACGGTAAGCCTTATTTCCATTAAGCTTTATTTATTAATTGAGAATAAGATAAAGATACTAAGATTGTTCTCATGGTTTTTGGAATTAGGGAGAAATTGTGGCTATTAGTTTGTTGTAGAATATATTATAATATATATATATATTATATTATAATGTAATAATATTATATGTATTATAATATATTATAAACTGTCCCAGGAGTTTTTCTGAAGAATCTGAGAGATTTGGGATGTGTTTATATATGTTTAGTTTTACTGGTGAACCAGACTTGAAGTCATGACCTACACTTTATTTAGTGCCTTTGTCACCACTTTATGACCCTGAGGGAATCATGTATTTTCCCTGCCTTTGGAGAAGGAGCACTTTCCTACAATACCTCATCTGTGCTCTGGTGCATCAGCTCATCTGTGACTACAAAAACAAGATGTGAGCTCCCTGGCCTATGTAAACTTTAACCTTGGGGCTAAGACAGTTGTTATATTTAATTTGAAAGGATGTGCAAGTGTAAAAAACAACATGTGCTAAGGTCCTTTCATTTCCTATGGTAATTAAGAGACCAGAACTCCTGGCAGAAATCAGAAAAATCATCCTCAAACATCATTGTTCTTTTTGACCACTAACCACTCTTAAAGGAACTAACAGTTTAAGAATTAGGTAACCTCTCAAGATGTCTGTGGCTGTCTTCATAATTTTCCTCCATTGTTGGAAGTTAACAGTTCTCCTCTGATGACAAAACACAATCCTGCTTCTCCTGCTTCCCCAGTTATACCCAACACATTCCAGGGGAAACTAGAGGCTTCGACTTACGAGTATTGTGCCAGAGGCTGTGGCACAATAATTTCAATTGTAGAAGTTCTACCCATGGTGCCCTGTTTATCCATTTCTAAATCCTACAAGAAGTGCTGGTGATCTGCCCAGTTCTGTGTAGCTGTGTAGTACAAACCATTATAGGCAACACCTAACTCTTTCCATGCTGCATCTCAGAGGAAACTGGGTTTTGTGGTACCCAAAGTGATGTATTGCTTGCTGTGGAAATGAGTCAGGTTTGAAAAGAGTTTCAAGATTGTTCTGGAGGACAGGCACACTCTCTGTGTAAGTCATTATCTGGGGGATGCTGTGTGACACATGGTAGCATATGGTGATTGTGGATGGACTGAGGCCCAGCAAAACTTCACAGACTATTTGATGGATTTCTCTGAGACTCTGAATTAGACAGGGCCCCAGGAGATGAAAGCGGGGTATTTTTCAAAAAGTTTTTTTTTCCCCTGCTAGTTTCCCCACTTCTCTAAGGGTTATTATTATTATTTTTTTCTTTATACAGGGAACCATCCTCTGGATTAGGTTGATGACAGACTGATGAATGGACAGGTCTGGCAGGCACAGTCATTTTTGCCGTCTGTGTTTCTGTTGAATAACAGTGAAACAATGTGCGGGCATTGGAATGACAGGCCCCTATTTTTAGGCTTTCTGGAAATTTTTCTCTGTATTTGATTTTGGTGGTTTCAGTCATATCTTCTAATACAGTTTCATACAAATGTAATCTGGCTTCCCCAGCCTAGTACAACCCAAATCAAAATGATATTATACTTCTTCACAGCTGTAAATCTTTCCTCAAATTAAAGCTCTGAAACCTAATCTTCTAGAGGTCTACAGAGGAGGAGGGGGGCTCCAGCACCCCACCACGAATAGCATTAAGCATCTAATGACAACTTGACAGAGACTTTTATCTTTTGTCCCCTGTGAAATAAAATCTTCAAAGTTATCAGCCTTTTCTTTGAAACTTAGCACAGGATGTACTTGGCCAGGTGTCTCAAAGCTGATAGCAAGAGGGCAAAGATTGAGAGCTGTTTTTTTTTTTTTTATCCAGCTCTTCCCAGGCTGCCTTTTTTTTTTTTTTTTTTGACTTGAGAAGAAGTGAGGGTGAAATCCGAGATGGGGCTAATTTCCAAAAAGGTTAAAGGCACAGAGTCACATAATCCCAACACGAATTCAAGCAGGAGATGGATGCATGAATTGAAATGACCAATTAATGAATGAGTTAATTACTCCATGTAATGCAGAGTAAAATCAAGGTAAGCCTTAGGTGCCAGGGAGGGTCAGAAAGCCAGGGATATAGATGAGGTGAAGTCCCTGGCCAGGCTCAGCTGACCATGCTGGGTGAGAGGGAAGGGGGCCTAGCAGAGTCTGCGGGCAAAGCTGACGTGAGGCTCACTTAGTAGGTGACGTCAGTGTCAAGGTTCCCTGGAAGACAGTCACTGAGCCCAAAGCTTAGGTCTAGAATGCAGTTAGTTCCCAGAGAGGCTCGTTGTGGTGGTTTAATGGCTACCTTTTTAGCCTTATTTCAAGAATTTTCTAGGTCTTCTAGACCTGTTCTTTTAGGGAAGGGCTCTGATTACTTTGGGAAGAGGCCAAGTTCTCTCAGTTCTGAATAGGAAAGAGGACAAGCCTGTGTCCTCTGTGATATTCCAGGGTGTTGCCAGGCATTTTGGTCTTTCTGTAGGCTGATTATTCAGAATCATTTGCCTTTTTAATAGCATCTTCTTTTGAGGTCACCTTCCTCAAACTGCTTTTTGTCTACAAAACTGATGGCACCACACTCCGTCCCATGGGGTCAGTTATAGATACCAGAACATACTCCTTTGATTTCCTGAGACAACTTTAAAATGAAGCCAGACTTCCTGGTTAGAAGACTCTTGGGGTATTTTATTGATACATAGAGCACCCTAGAACACAGGTGTCAGGTAGAGCCCCAGTTTGAACCAACCCATTCTCTGGGAGGATACATTCAGAAAGATACTATAAGACAAGCTATCCTCTCATTACATCCCACATGTATGGTGGCCAGTATGACAGAGGAACAGAAGTGAGCTCCTGATGCTATCACTCATTCAAAAAAATACGTTTTGAGAGCAGCTACCAAGCGTCAGGCAAGCCAGGCACTGTTTTAGGAACTGGGGATACTGCAGTGAATAAAATACATAGTATCCCTGCCCTCATCATGGTCACATTGCCATCTTTAAATGGTTGCTGTGTTTAAAGATTACTGAAGTAACTTGGCATTGCCCATCAGAGGGAGGCATATGCATAGATACATTACAGCAATCAGTTCAGGCAACAGAAAGAGCAAAGTAAAAACAGGGAGAGTGTTATTCTAGAATCTGACTAGTGAAAGCTACTCAGCTTTATGGGATGAGAACTTAGCAAAGAAAGATGGAGTTGGCAAATTATTAGTTTTTTTATTTTTATTTACCTGAGTTTATCTCCATTCTGCTTTAATATTAGACATTGCTTTGGTCATGCTCAGCTAGGTTCTGCTGTGATAATAGGAAGCTGTAGGTCTCAGATGTTTAAAGAGAAGCTCATTGGAGTTCCACTCCAGGAATGACAGTGTGAGCAGCTCCATAGACCCATTCCCCAGCAAAACAGCCACAACTGGTAAAAATGATAAAAGGAAACCCAAGTGTTTAAAGCCTGTGGAATTATCCAAATGGTATACAGCAAATGAAGAAATATTTAAGAAAATCTACTAAACTTTAGTAAGAGCAAGAGTCTGTGGCATTTGGGCTACAACCTGCCTCTATCCTCCTCTTCTCGCCCTGGACCCCGCCCTCCTCCACCAGCCTTTTCCACCCAGACCAGATAGATGGAAGCTTACTGTAGGCAGATGTGGCCAAGAAGATGGAACCACTTTCCCCTCAGATCCTAGTCAAAGGGTGTGGTATCTCATCGAGTGGGGCAGGATACCAGTGTTTCTCATCCCCTCCAGCTCTGAGTTTTGGAGGCGAAATTCATGGAAAGTGTAACTAAAAGGTTAGAGGCTACCTTGCTTCACCCAGCCCTCACTCAGAGGGTGGAGGCTGTTCTCCGGGTGCAGCAGGCTGAGAGTACTGAGGTGCAGATCCCCCTTGCTCAGCTTGTTGGAAGGAGAGAGATTCCACCCTGAGAGAGGGAAGCAAAGAAGACCAAGGGCTACCACTCCTAACCAGTCCCTCCTCACAAAGCAAGGGTGTCACTTCAGTCCCCAGTTCCAGGGTGGCTCAGAGATTTTGCTAGGGAGAGATGCAGGCTATAAGAACAGAGAGCTCTGAAGCTCTCCCCAAAAGAACTCACTTGATTTGAAACAGAGTGTGGGTAATTTTAACCCTAAGGGTGCTCTTCAGAATGGTGGAGATTGCTGTGGTAAGAAACTGAGAGGAGGCTAGTAGATTTATGAGAGCTGTATGCTAAACCATAGCTCAACTAGTTTAGAAGAGTATCAGGGGGGAACTGTGCTCCTGGAGTTAAAAAAAATATATATATATATATGTATATATATGTGTATATATATATGTGTGTGTGTGTATATATATATATGTATATATGTGTATATATATGTGTGTGTGTGTATATATATATATATATATATATATATATATATATATATAAATCAACACCCCTTCATAATAAAGACACTCAAACTAGGGTAGTAGGGAGCTCCCTGAATATGATAAAGAGCATATACTAAAAACCCACAGTTAACAAATGAAAAAATGAAAAAAAGAAAAATCACAGTTGACATCACATTTAACAATGGAAGACTGAATACCTTTTCCATAAGGCATGAAGGAGACAAGGATGTCTGCTCTCACTACCTCCATTCAACTTTTGAATGCCAGGGCAATTTGACATGAAAAAGAAATAGAAATCCAGACTGGATTTGGAACAAAGAAGAAGAGCTATCTCTGTTTGGAGAGGACATGATCTTGTTTGTAATAAATCCTAAGGTGTCCACTAAAACCTATTAGAAATAATAAACAAGTTCAGCAAGTTTGCCATATACAAGATCAATATATAAAAGACAATTTTATTTCTATACTCTCGCAATGAACAATCAGAAAAAGAAATCAAGAAAAAAATTCCATTTACTATGGCATTCAAAAGAATAACAGACTTAGAAATAAATTTAATAAAATAAGTGCATAACATTGTTGAAGAAATTAAATTAATAAAGACCTAAGTGTGTAGAACGATATTCTGTATTCATGGATTAGAAGACTTAATATTGTTAAGATGGCAGCACTCCCTAAAATGACACAGTTAATGCAATCCTTATCAAAATCCCAGCTGCTTCTTTACAAAATTGACAAGATGATGAAAAAATAGTATGGACATTCAGAAGATCCACAATAGCCAAAATAATCTTGAAAAAGAATTACAAAGTTGGAAGTTATCCTGATTTCAAAACTCACAAATCTACAATAATCCAGATTGTGTGGTACTGGCATAGATAGACATCTGGTTCAGTGGAGTGGGATTGATTCACAAATAAACCCTCACATTTACTGTGAATGATTTTCAACAGGGATGCCAAAATAATTCAATAGAGATAGGACAATCTTCTCAATAAATGATTTGGGATAACTGGATATCCACTTGCAAAAAAATTAAGTTGGAGCACTACCTCACACCATGGTCAAAAATCATCTCAAAAATTGATCAAAGATCAAAGAGCTAAAACTACAAAACTCTTTGAAGAAAGCATAAGTATAAATCTTGTGTCTAAATTTGGCAATTGTTTTTAGATATGCTAAAAGTCCAAGCAACAAAAGGAAAAATAGATGCATTGAATATAATGAGAATTAAAGTTTTTGTGTTTCAAAGGATTCCATCAAGAGAGTGGAAAGACTACCCACAGAATGGAAGAAAATATTTTAAAATCATATATCTGATGAGGGAATTCTATCTATCTATCTATCTATCTATCTATCTATCATCTATCTATCTATTATCTCTTTTGCAACTTAATAACTTAAAGGCAACCCAATTAAAAATGGGCAAATGACCTGAATAGATGTTTATCCAAAAAACATATATAAGTAGCAAATAAGCCCATGGAAAATTGCTCAAAATCATTAGCCATTAGGGAAATGCAAATCCAAACCACAATGTGATACCAGATCACACCCACTGGGATGGCTATAATCAAAAGGAGGATGTAGAGAAATTGGAACTTTACTACAGTGCTGGTGGGACACTTTGGAAAGTTACTCAAGAGGTAGAGGTTAAACACAATGTTATCAACAGTTCCACTCTTAGATATATACCCAAGAGCTATGAAAACATGTGTCCACACAAAACTTGTACCTGAATGTTCATAGCAGTATACTTCCCCCAAAGTGGAAATACCTCAAATGTCCATCAACTGCTGGATATATAAGTAAAATGTGGTATGTCCATACAATGGAATATTATTGGTTAATAAAAAGAAATGAAGTACTAATACATGCTAAAACATGGGTGAACCTGGAAAACATTATGTTAAGTGAAAGAAGCCAGTCAAAGAAGACCCCATATTGGACAATGGAGAAGTTTAGTACTAGTGTCTACCACAGGCACACTAAAATTTATTAACATTGCTCAGGGATTTTATTTAATATTTTGCACTTCCTGTTCTTGTTCTGCCTTTTTGCTAGTTTGTTCTTTTTCTCCTGATGAATTCCTCTTGCATCCTTCTGAAATATTTTACTTCCTGAATCATTGTCAAGTTCATCTCCTCTCTCCATTCCTGTCACCCCTGTTCTTGTTCATGTCCTTATGTTTCTCTGAGATTCCACAGCAGTTCTCTACCTTGGCCTCCTGGCCTTCTGTCCACTTCCATTGAAATCTACAGCAGCTGTAGGGATTTTTCTAACCTTTATACCCAACTTTGTCAGTCCTCTGCCCAAACTCTCCAACTATATATCTATCACTGTCAAGATGAAGCCTGCGCTTGTCAACAGCTTACTTGCAGAGTAAGCCAACTTTGCTGCTTGTCTCTCACTATGCCTTGCCCTGCTTTATGCTCCAGCAGCATTGAGCTGCCTGGGGTTCTCTGCATACACATGTTGGTTGTTGCCTCCACCCTGCTATCCATACCAGTCCCTCTCTTTGGAATGATCTCATCACATTTTCAGCTACTTGATTTCACTTAGGCATCACCTAAACAGCTCTCCTGATCCTGCTGTGGCTGAGTCCATTTCCCTCTGCGTTATTCTAGTGTTACACTAACCATGTTTTGTCATAACTATATCTTTAAGCATTGTAGGATTTTTTTTTAAAGTAATGAGTGTGTCTCACTCATTATTGTACAGCACGCTGTCTGGTGCATAGGAAATAATGAAGGAAGAGGGGAGGAAGAGGCAGAGAGGGACACATTGGCTGGCTTCAGGCAATTTAAAGACCAAATCAGGTAGGACAGGTAGCTAGCCAATGTTCCCCTGAAGACACTCCAGTATGAAGACTTCCTTGCTCTTTCCAGGATTTTACCTCCATGATAATCCATTTCTAATTACTATTGAATTCGTATTCACCCATATTATATCCTCATGCTTGTTCCTTCTGTTCTGGGTTAACCGAGTTTATGCATTACCCAATGTCTTCCACACAGTAACCCTTCACAAGTCATAAGGTTCTGGACTTAACCATTGTCATCTGCAGCTGAGTGATGGAAATATACAGTACTAAAATTTTGGGTAGAATGCAGCCCAGCCCAGATGAAAAAGATATGTTTTGCAGCTAAAACAGAATGGGGTCTAAATCCTGGTTCTATCATTGATTAGCTTTGGGACTGTAGCTAGATTACTTGATTTCTTTAAAGCCCTAGTGTCTCATCTGTGAAATGGGACTACAGATTTACATAGGTATTGCATGGAGTTACATGAGATGGCATGTGACATTTAGAGCATACGACGTAGCACAATTGCTCTTGAACCAGGAGGACTTGTGCTTGGCCCTGGGCCTACAGGGATGGTGTATTGGTCAGAGGGAGTGAAACTCTGACATCAGGTAGGACCAGCCAGCAATTACATAACAACATAGAAGATTGTTTCTTGCTCATTAACAGATTAGTGAATGTTTGCTGTGTGTCTGTCTGCTAAGTGCTGCAGGTGCTGGGCTTGGCACTGCAGACATGGCCTTGAACATGACAGGCAAAATGTGACAGGGCTCCTAAAGATGGGCTTTGTGGGCAAAGGCTGGCTTTGTTTGCAGCTACTCGCAGGTTAACGTACATGACTATCAGAAGCAACAGCTCTAAGTCATGGCTGGGACACCCTCCGGATGATCTGAATGTCAGGTCCCTGCCTGGTTGGGTACAAGTGTCTTGTGAGGCAGTTGAATGGATAGGGTACATGTAAGAAGAGAGGATGCTTCTTTAGACCACAGAGCTCAGAAATGTGGCTAAGTCTGAAACTACCAATGCGGGAACAGGCCTTGGAATAATGTACTTTTTCAACCCTTGTAGCACACACTCCCTTTTCTTATAAGCTTCCCACTTTAAAGCAGGCATGCTTTCCTTAGGAACCCCCCAAAACAAAACAAAACAAAACAAAACATGGAAAATCCAAGTGAACACTAACAAACACCCCTGGGAACGTCAGGGGCCTTCCATCCTCATGAAGTATGAGTTCCAAGACATGAGCCCAGTCAGCTCAGGCTCAGGTGTTGACAGTGGATTTATCTGCATGACTTAGTAGCTGATTTTGCAACCCACTCAGAAAGCTCTTTTCTGTTGAGTTGTGATTATTTTGCTATATTCCCTGAGGACAAAATTCATATAAACACTGGATTTGCTATATATTCCCCTCTGCCTTTCTCTCACTTAACAGTGCGTTAGTCCTGCCTACCTGATGATAAAAACAGTTTCCTAAGAAACTAAGCACCAGACTGTGTAACAACACTGTCTAGAATTTTACCTTTAAAAAAGCCACATGATTAAATGTGGTAAGGGGAGGGAAGGATTTGATGGAGCCATGATACTGAGTGAGATTAGAGATGATCCCATCCCTGTTGGATGCAAATGGCTGTTTCAGCCAATTTCGAACTATGAGAAAAGGGCCAATGGATGCTTGTTACCTGTAGAAGGTACTTTGAAGTGGCACCATGAGACTTGGAGACTTGGCTGGGTTTTCGATTTTCGCTCCATTGCCAACCAATTAAGTCACTTTGAGCAAGTTACTTAACCTCCCTGAGCTTCAACTGTCTCGCCTCTAAAATGGGGCTAAGAATATAGGGGCTGTCTCTACCTTGTGTGTAGCCCTGAGGGCTAAAATCATTATTAAAAATGAAAAGGGTTATTCTCTTTATATAATGGACACTCCATTGGCTGTGGGGTCAAAGGGTTGATTCCCTTCAGAATTTAACTCTCTAGAGAAGAATGGAGACAAAGATCATTCCAACAATTATGATTCAGTGACAAGAGATACAAGTGATGAGGGTGTTAGTAACTTGGAGACACATCACAGTTTTAATCCAGAAAGCAGGGCCATGTTGAAATAACCACTTGGCTCTCACTGTCTCAGCTCACAACAGTGAGAAAGGTCTCATTTGTGCACACCTTTCTGGCTTCTGAAGGACTGCTTCTCCATCTTGTTTGCCTTCCTCAGCTTCTCATGCTTCCCTTGTTGCCAGACTCCACTCAGAACCATTCAGGGAAGAGTGTTCTGAGAAATGGCGTCCCTGTACTCTGCTTTGCAATTCAGATCGCTAAGGAGTTTGTGACTCAGGATTGAGAACACGTCATCCAGCGCAGGATTGTTACTTATTTTTATAACTGGGATGTCCTTCCCCTGAAACTTTGACTTCTCCAAAGTCTGCTCTATTTTTAAATATATGTGTAAATGATTGTTAATGTGCAGCCTTAACTGAATTCACCTATAATGTGAGGTAAAAGTCACTTTTCCTTCTATAGTCTTGAAGAATTCTCTTTGTATGCCTCTTAAATTACATAATCATATTTTACTTTGTATGGGAGTTCTATAAAATGTCTTTTTTCTCTATTGGATTAGAAGCCTCTTGAAGGTAGAGATTATTTCTTTTATATCTGAATATACCTTGACACATCTGACAGAGTGTCATGCACACAGTAGGTACTAATCAAATATTTGCTTAATTAATGGATTAATTAATGGATAACATTACTTAAAATACTGGCATGATCAATGTAAGTCACTGTGTAGGTGAAATGGACCATCACTTTGCTCTGATAATGACTGTACCTAAAATGAATATCCCATTTACATTTCTGATTTATTAGTCCTTTTTACTCTAGTAGCCTGGTGGTCTGCACTGGTCATTAACTTTCAGTGTAGTCATGAAACATTAGTGCAGACTTGATGCATTTGGCTCGTAGAATCACATTTCCTACCTGATCATACCTGGCATGTCTGAGAGCAGTTGAATGACTCCTATAGAATACTGCAGTGAATAACAAATTACTGGTGTCTAATATTATATGATTGGTAAATGACTGTTACGTACTTTATTTCCATCCATCCAGAAAGGCTAGAGTATTCTCGAATAGCAGATTGCCATAGGAAAATGCCAAAAGCTATTCTCTGTTGATCCAAGGTGACAATTCAGCAATAGTCATTTGATATAAGACACTCTTATGATTTTTCACAAATCAATAACTAGTTAGGAAGTATGACTTGGTAAGGCACCCGGTTATGATGGAGTTGACCTTCAGGCCCTATAGGGTGGGTTTAACGAAGAATTTCTGGCTGTCAGTCCTCATTATAGTCTGAATAGGATAGGCGTTTGGTTTTCTTCTGCCTCCTAAATTGATGTAGGTTATTCTTAAGTCTCAGTACAACGTTTCTGTTCAAAAAGTGATATTAGCATACAAAATGAAAATAAAACCAAGAAATATCTCTTGAGTTTCTCACATGGTACTGCCATTTAATTGGCATGACTCTTTTCCTTTATGGTAAGTGTTCCAAAGCCACAGTTTATCACTTTGGTTTTTGCATCTCTCTCCTAGTTTGGTATATACCTACTTAATAACATCCATCCTCCAGGCCTGTTTCCAATTATGGTTGCTTATTAATGCTGCTGCTTTGCTTGCTTGCCTCGTATTTCTTTCTCCCTTTTTCCAAACTGCATCACTTTCTGCCCGATGCTGCTTTCTGCTCCGTTGGTTTTCTGCCAACCTTTTTGCGACACTGTTCCAGGGCTTTGCTGATCCTATTTGCAGACTGGTGCACCTCTCTCCATCTCTGCTTTCTACTTCATTTCATCCTTCACTCAGGTGGCCTGCTCTCACCTCTGCTGTGTAGCATCCAGGAGCCCCTGGCTGCCCTGTGTCCCTCAGTATTCCCTGTGCTGTGCTGGATGGAGACAGGGGTACTCTAAAAGCCCCTTAGCCCCAAGGGCTGCCATAGTGGCTCTTTAATTTAATGCTTAGGGGCTGGTGGGCGACTTGTCTAAAGATTGGACAAGGGAGAATAAGAGAGAAAGGATAGAGGGAATGATGAAAAAGAGCAAAGACAGAAGGAAGGATAAGTTAAAGAGGAGGGAAGGGGCAGAGAAGGGGAAGAAGATGAAGGGAAAAGAGGATGGGGATTACTGGAAGGAGAGGAGGGCTGGAGGGCAGAGATAGGAAGTGTATGTACAGTCAGGGAAGTGATTCCAGGCTCCATGAAAAGGTTCTTTTCCCTCAAGAGCTAGAGCTTTCACGTTTATTTGCTAAACCCCGAGCTCCACTCACTTTGTGCTGTTGTGCTTTTGACTTCACTCTCTTGGCCCCTTTGTTGCCTACTTGCCCCCCCCCCCAGCCCATCTCCCACTTCAGGGCCACCCCCCACCCTTCTGGTTTATCACCAGGACGACTCTCCCAGCTCAGCAATGTGGGCTCTCTTTGCTTCTCTCTCACTCTGCAGTCACAGCCAGCTCTAAAGATTACACTCGTCCTGTGAAGTGTGAGCCTCTCAGATACTACAGATTTGGTCCAGAACTCCATCTAAGGACACTTCTGATCTAGGAATGGCCTCTATACTTTATAAGAGAGGGGCAGGGGAAGCAAAAGTCAGACATTAGAGAGGTAAGAAAGAAACTTCTGAAGAGTTTCAAGGTTGAAATCTCCCAATATTTAGAGCTGTGTTCCTGGAGACAAGATCCCCTCTTGTTTGTATGGAAGCAATGACATTTTCATATTCTTGACTTTTAATACTCAAAATGGCAGTGAGGGTAATAGAGTTGGTCATAACGTAGGGATTCCAAATAGATTTTATCATTCATGCCAAGTATGATTTGTAGTCAGCAGTTACCTGAGGTGCTGTATTGAGAGGCATTTGAATGTGCTGTGTACAGACAGTGGAAAGGGTTCTGTAGTTGATTAATAATGTCTGCTGTAGCATGAGGATGTGAGAGTGGTGGGTTGTATGCCAAGCATTTGTTCATCTAGTTTTAAAATTTTTATAAGAGCATTTGATATTCTTCACAGATAGATATCTTATAGATTTAGTTAACCAGAGAGTAGTGGTGTCCCTACTTTCAGAAATTTGGGGAATGTAATGATCCTTCTTACCACCCTGATTCATTTTCTTCAGCTTTGGCACAGGTAACCTGGCTGTAAGAAATGTACATATGTTAATAAGCGACATATATACCTTTGCCCCCATATTAAAAACTATCCAGTAACCAAATGATTATCATCTAAATGGAAGGCACACAATTCCTGACAATGGTATAAGAGGGCATTTTTGTTTGTTTTGTTTTGTTTGTTTGTTTCAGTAAGGTCAAGTATCTTTTGGGGGAGTAATCCAATCTGTGCTAATTAGAGAAGGTGAGAAGTTTCCTTTGGCTTCTATAACTGACATATTTTTGCTGTGGTGATGCATGTATGTATTTCCGTAGCATCTCAGAGCTGTAGGGCCTTTTAGATGGATCTCAACTCACAGAATTTGGAGAATGAAGATCAGGGACTATGTGACTTACTCTGGGTTTCATATTTAGCTCATAACTCATCTTTCTTTTGCATCAGTATTTGACTTTTCTCTGTGACCTCTCTTCTCTTTGATTACTGCTCTCTGAATGCCATGGAGATCTCACCCAGGCTGCTGGTCAGAGAGGGAGCACTGGGCTTTCACATAGAGCCATGATTCTGAGACCCATGCAGTGGATTAGAGTCATTAGGTAGAGCGGCTGAAGGCTAGGTGAGTAATGGGGCATCTCACCAAGAGCTTTGAAGCAGATCAGGAGCAGGGGCGGTGTCAGGGCCTGTGTGGGAGCAAAGTGAGGGAGCCTTATGTGACTGCGTAGCACAGAGCCGGCCTGCTGTCTGCCACACTGCAGACACACAGGTGGCTTTCACTGACTCATCTCTGTGGTCTGTGGGTAGAACCAATTTAAAGATTCAGATTGATTCAGATTCAGATTCAAGATCGAAACCTAACTATTGGGTAGTTCATTCTCTGCAGGCATCTTTTGTTAGCTGTCTTCTCCCTGACAGACGGGCTCAGTTGTTCAGTGATGGGGTGGTGATATTCAGACAGATGTTTAGAACTAGTCTAGAATAGGCCTGAAAGTTAAGAGATCCTTTTCCTACTCTATGTAGAAATGCTTCAGAACTGCCCAAATACTATACTTAACAGGTATCACTTTGATGCTGATGAGTGAACAATGGTTTCTTTCTTCACTCACACAAAGAAAAGCTTGGACTAAGGGGTCATTCCTTCCTAAATGGCTTGTTGTACATTTTAGTGATGCTTGTCTTCAGCTTGGTTTAACCATAAATATCTACCCGGGCATGTTTTGTTTGAAGGCACACCCTATCTCTCATTGAACAAACTGGAGTTTGTGTTTCAACCTGAACCTTCAGTGCTGTGTTCCATGTAACCAGCCCAGTGCCTGACCCACCAGAGGTGCTTGATGATCCTCAGCAGGATGAGGAGAAGGCCTCGAGGTGCAGCACTGACTGTGCTAAATAAGCCTGAGAGACCCTAGGAGCCAAAGGAGCAGTTGGATCTCTTGTCTTGAGCCTCGTGGCATCATCTTATTTAATTCTCACACTAATGTAGAAGCAGCTGTTATGACTCCTGTTGTGCAGGTGAGGATATTGAGTGGCCTGAGGTCACACAACAAGTAGTTAGAGGCTAGGACAGCTGCCGGGCCTCCCTGGTGTGCAGCCAGTTCTCACCACTGTACCTGCCGGCTCCTGACTGGCCTAGGGAGAGGGCACTGTGTTACCCCACAGCTGGAGTGACAGGGAAAAGCAAAAGAGTGTTCCAGGCAAATTACCTTTTACAAATGTGTAGCAATCTAAAAGAGCACACTTGAGGTATTTTGATTTTATTATTAATACTTTTTTGAAGTTTGCTGTAGTTATCTGAGCCCTTTCAGGCAGACACTGTGTGGGTCCTTTATAATTTTTCATGTTGATTCTGTGGCTGTCCCTAATAGTTCTCTCAAGAAACTGAAATAAGGTCAAGTTGTTCAAATACTTACATAGACTTTGGAACCTATTGTGTCCTCGCTCAGACACTCAGAATTTTATTAGTGTGGCTATGCCTCATTCTTTGGGGAATTGTGTGGAAACTCTAGCATGCAATTGTATTTCAGGGCAATTGAGTGAGATTCTTTTTGTATGCATGCATTTCTTCTGCCGTGTCTATTTTTGTATTTATTTCTTGGAACAAAACCCCAATATCATTAATTAATAGGAACAATGTCAATAATTGAAGCACTGTACAAATATTTGAATGAATCATAATATTATTTGGCAAAGGAAGGTGGGTACATCTAGAAACTTATTATATAACTTACACTTGGCAATAAATAGACATTTTTAACTATTCTTACCATGCAGATGCACAATGGTTTAATACAAACAAATTACTAGGGGAGTGGAAGTGAGTATAGTTTTGATGCAAGTAGAATGAAACTCATCTGCATAAATATAATAAAAATAATAATGCATTTTATTTAGTTGTGTGGTGTCTAGCTACAGCTGCATTCTAGCTGCATCGTAATAAAATTAAAGCAGCTGATTAAATACCGATTAGCTGGTTAGAGACAGATCAGATTATAGCAACAATTAAAATCAGTGTAGGACAATGTATTCAATCAGTCTACTCTTTCTTCTGCAAATAAGGTCTTGAAATAAAGTCCTTTATTATGTATTGAGTTGTCGGACATATTTTTTTCTATGCTTCTTGTTGCAAAAATGCATCATGACTTTTCCGACAACCCAATACATGTGCTTTGAATATGCAGCATGGCGATAGCTCTGGGCTTGATATAAGGAGGGCTGGAAGCTTTTCCCTGCTTGGCATCTAAGAAAGGAGACCTTTGAAGCATGTTCCACCAGGGGGTGCAACATAAGAAGGGCTCATAGGTGGAAATGAATGGATGTGCTCTACGTGGGGCAGGATGGTACTTGCCTGAGCTGAGAGGACAGAGCCGTGAACTTTTCCATCCGAAGCAAAAGGTTCAAGCCCATGTGGAAGGGACTAGGAAGCCATAGGCAGTATCAGGATAAAAGCAGTGCTGGGGGATTTTTTTTGATTAGCAGTGATGGACATGTTAATGCCTCCCTTAAATGGGAAAGGCTTGAGTTCACACACCTGTCAGGTAGAATGCTATTTTCTTTTGAGGAGATTTGGGAGCAACAGGATATAATCATGCATCAACCTCCACAGACATGATACTCATCCTTGTGCCTCTTATACAACTTTTGCCATAGCTGTGTTTGACCTGCATATGGCATTAATATATTTAGTATATTAATATATATTTAATACATATAATATTTTTTAGTCACTTCTAAAACATAAGTGTGTTTTCAAACAAAATGCTGTTACCATTTTAAATGGGAAATTGTGCCACCTACCATGAAGTGAAGGCAAACACAAAAATACTCATGAAAGTAAATTATCATAAATTAATCCAAGGTAGGTGCTGTTTCCTGATAATGGCTCTGAACCTGACGCTTGTTCTTCCTTTCTTAAAAAGGGCAATTTCTCAAGTCCAGATAGCTGATTAAGACACGTGGCACCACATGGAGACCCTCTCCTTGATATAATGAAAAGGATTGAACAGCAATTCAAACAGAAATAAGTTTCTTATTGCACAGCTCAGAATTATTTAACGCCCCCTCTGTGCGCTGTCTGCTGTCATCTCCTGTATGTCTGGAGTGGTATGTCCCCCAACAAAGGAAGCAACTGTCCACCGTGACCACCCCTGGGTTGGTGGTAGGAGAACAGGGCTCCTTTCTAAAAACCACCTTCTCTAGTTGTATCAGATCTTGTTTTCACATTCTCTTAGCAAGCTCATAGGAATATTCTAAAGAAGACACAAGAACATACCTGCTCCAGGGCACAGCTAGTGGGTGGGTGAGCTTATTTAATCCTGAGGGCCGATATTCAAGATCCTTTTTCTCTGCCCCTTTCTTCCTCTCCTCTCTTGGGAACAAGCCAGCCTGCAGGGGACACACTTCTGCTCTCTCCTACAGAGAGAAGCTCAAACTCAGTAGGAGCAGGCCCATCATGTTTAAGGAGAGAGTTAAGGTGAAAGACTTCAACATACTTTATCTACTGTATGGTAAGGGCATTCCTCTCCCTCACATGGCATAAGGAACACATTTTAAAAGCCACTGGGAGAGGGGTGGCCGGTTGACTCATGTGGTTAGAGTGTGGGCTCATAATACCAAGGTTTGATTCCCACATGGGCCAGTGAGCTGCACCCTCCACAACTAGATTGAAGACAATGGCTTGACTTGGAGCTGATGGGTCCTGGAAAAACACACTGTTCCCCAATAAACTTTATATGTAAATGTATTATTAAAAAAAAAGCCACTGAGAGAAAAATTTGAGCAGGAAGAGGAAAAATAATGTGAAGCTGTGGGGGCTTCCCTGGATGGATTTAAACCATGCCGATCTCTGGCCCAGAGGTGAAATGATTGAATTTACTAAATTTCATTAGTTCCAAGATAATATGAGTTATAAAATACACCAACAATGTAATAAGAGTTATTGGAGCATTAAAAAAAATATATATCTCCGCATTGAACACACACACCATTTAAAAAGAACCCTCGCTTATGAAATATTAAAATATGAAGAAATATGGTTAGTTTAGAATTAAAAATCAAACTTTCATGTTATAGTTTCCTTTTTTATTTTATTTTTTTTTAGATTTTTTATTGGGAAATTGGGGAGAGGGGAACAGCGTTGGGGAATCGGGGAAGGGGAACAGACAGGTAGACAAATTGCTGTTTTGTTCTTCAGTCTAGTTGTGGAGGACATTGCTTCATTGGCCCATGTTGGTATGATCATTGTGCTCTTCCCAGCTGAGGCAATCGGTCACCGGTCATTGGTCGTCCGCTCATACTGGCTCCCGGTAGCTCACACCAGCTACCAATCGCTCACGCTGGCTGCCAACCCTGCTGCAGCCTATGCCGTCGCCAGTGACTCAACAGCCCAGCTCCAGGTCGAGCTGTTGTTCATCATCTTAGCTGTAGAGGGCGAGCGTCACTGGCCCTCATGTGGGATCCAAAACGCAGCCCTGCTGCTCAGAGCTCCTAACCAGCTGAACTACTCAGCCGACCCTCGTGTTATGGTTTCTACTGCTCTAGCATCATCCCATTCCTTCAGGGTCTCATCTATTCACATGCAACTAAGATATTTGGCCTTTGTCTTTATGTTTATGTGATTCTGACTGAATTGCAAAGCCAAATAAGGATGAACATCATTTGGGATTTATTTTTTCTTTTGTATTATATATATATTTTTTCATTAGCCTAAAAAATATATAAATCCGGTATGTGACATTGGGATACAGCATGAGCCTGTATTGTATGAGGATATTGGGCACAGTTCCTAGTTGGCCCAACCCCTATACACACATATACACACACAGTAGGTCAAAGGGAAACTAAGTCATTCTCTGTTATTAGCTGGCTGTTTGGATCTTTGCACACATGTAGAACCCAGATGAATTGGACTGAACCGTTGGTGAATGCTTTTACCTGAATAAGAATAGCATCAGTGGGCTGGGTCCAGAAGAGAGTGTCTATTTCTCTTCTGCCCTAACTGAGTCAAATCTCACCTGAGCAGGCAGAGGGGCGGCCAGCTCAGAATACCTATGGCACTATAGGAGATGGAGCCAGAGAGCAAGAGAGTATGTTCACACCTGGCTGGTGCTGGTACAGGCTGCTTGCCTCAGGCCCGCCCAGGCTGACCATTACCCCCAGGGCTGGTGGGTACTGGAACTAAGAGGAGAGAGAGATTGAGAGAAAGAGTGAGAGTTGTATCCTCTGCAGGAGCAGACATGAGAGAAGATGGACGTTACACTGCACCTCTGAAAGCGCTGTCTCAAGGGAGCAGAGTATTCTAAATGGAGCGCCTTTCCCCGTGGAATGGAGGAATTACTTGCCCTTAATCCTCACTCATCATCAGGAGGTTTAAATGGGGCAGGACGAGAGGAAGCCTGAAGTTGAAGCAAATAAGCTGCTTGAGTCTTAGACTGGAAGTGTAGCTCCTCGGTCCATCCTTTCTCTATCGCCTGTGATTTCCACAGAAACTCAGGTTTCTGACCCACTCACTGCTCAAGAATAGATATATTTTTACAGTCAAATGCTTTTACTAAACTAGTGAAATGAATACATAATCATCAACTCGTAGTTAGAATGGATGTTAGAATAAGAAGAGGTAATAATTAAATGAGGGAGGGGTGACTTTGGACTGTTTGCAAATGTTGAAGACATGATACCATGTTTATCAGACATGTGGTTTGGGAAACTGCAGTCCTGGCAACATTTACTCAGTGTCCATTGAATGTTTAACACCTCCACTACCTCAATTAAAAAAATAACCAATCTCTAACTTCCTGATGAGTTGCTCTGAAAATAACCACCAATTATTCAAACTTCAGTAGAGAAGATAATACACTTTTAATTAGGGGCAGACTAGAGGGGAATACAGAGATGCCTGGTAGATATTTGGTAAGGAGCCCTGCATCCTAAACAAAGCATTCTATCACTCTCCAACCCTTGAAGACAATAAACATGGAAGTGCTGTCTTTCAAAGAGACTCACCTAGGAAGTGCCTTCTTACATCCCTGGGACCCCATGGAAATTATTAAGATGCCAATCAACAATCTAAGTCTCCTGTTTCTGTGGTCTGGGAGTTTACACCATGTTAGAAAAGAAGCCGGTGGTTTCCAACTTGAGAAATGGATGCCTTGCCTTTGGGGTGCAGTTGTATTGGTGATTGCTTCCTGTCCTCAGATACTAAAGTAGCTGTAATATAGAAGAGGGACTAAAATGTATTCTTCCTAATTTCTTATGATGGACCTAGTAATAGAGAAGCTGATTTTAACTTGGATTACAGCCAATACAGAAGTCTACCAGGTGAATGATCAGCCCCACAAAGTAGTGATATTCCCATAGTGGAAGGATTCAAGAAGAATTAAAGAGCTTTGGAAGCAAGTAACAGAGTCCAACTTGGGCTAACATACATTTTAAAAAGAATTGATTAAAAAAACTCTCAAGGAATTAACAGAATCAAGATGGAGGCTTACTTGGCTACTAAGGTGCCACTGTAGTAAGGAATGAGTGACTGAGTGGTGTGCCACTCTACTTAGGAGTCAGAGTCTTGGGAGAGAAGGCCCAGCTGGCTGAGCTTAGGTTGCATTCTCATCATTTGACTATATACAGTGGGGACAGTGAAACACCTATCAGAGGTCTCCAGGGATCCCTTCAAATTCTGTAGTGGAGTGGTAGGGAACCTAACTTACTAACCTACAAAGACTGCCTACAGTAGGGGAAATTCTCCAAAAGGGAATCAGGATGCTCTTACATAAAGGGAATAGGAGCTGAAGAGCCAAAAATTAATAAGCAATGTTTAGTACAGAAGTTGACTGAACATCCACTATAATATCATAGAGGAGGATTCTTCATTGGGCAGGAAATTAGGTAGAAAGACTTACTCCCTCTGGCTCTAGTCTTACTCATAGGCAAGAAGACTATCTTCCCTGAGAGATTAGGACTTAAGCCTTCTTACAGGTAGCCAGGTAAACTTGGGTAATAACATCCTCTGGTTTCAGGGTGCTATCTAGGATTGGTTTCCCGTTGGAGGTTTGTATCTGTGATATTGACCAAAAATACTACGTCGCATAAAAATTCACATGCCCAAAATCTTGGAATTCCTTACCAGTTTCTCTTTCCTCTTCTCGCATCCCCTGGGATAGTCAGTATCTAAACTTTGCTTCAGAAAACCTCCTCAAAACTCCCCTGGGCAAAAGTAAGCACCCATTGATTGTGTTCCCATAACATGCCCTGTGCACACCTCTAGCAGAACATAGATCAAAATTGTACAATTATATTAATTGTTTCCATCACTGGACTGAGAGCTCCTTGATGCAGGGAACGGTTCTTTGTTTGCTATAGGTTTAACATGCAGCACAGAGACAAGCAGATGAACAAATTGAAAGATAAATAAAGGAGTAGTGAACGGAGGCCTCGCAGGGTTGCAATCTGTACTGGTGCCTTCTCAAATATGCCTTAATCCATACACTTCTTGGTCCTAAGCAGTGTGAATATTTGATCTCCTCGTACCTGTCAGGCGGAACCTTTCTCTGAGAAGCTGAAAGCATTTTATTGTATTGATTTGTTCTCACCAGAGCTGAGCTGTGAGTGGTAAGTAGGCATTTGTTTCTATTATGACTGTCGATAGTATGATTTCAAATCACTTTTATCACAGTGGTTTCAAGAGATCACACCTTCAATTTACAAAGCCAACTCCCTAGAACTGAACCAAACTGAACCGTATGAAGCTATAGCCTAAGCTTTCAATTCATGGACGTTTTTATTGGGGGAAATCATCTTCCTTTGTTGTGTAGTGTGTGTGTGTGTGTGTGTGTGTGTGTGTGTGTGTGTATACAGAATCCTTAATGTAGATATGAACAAAGGTACATACATAAACATAGAAATCCTTTAAAAAGGAACAATTCCAACAAACACGTTTTAGAGAAGACAGGATTGACAAGCGAGCGTGGGAAATCTGAATGGAGTCAGAAAGCTCTTGTGTCCAATAGGCTGTGGATAGGTTACTTACCCTCTGAATACTGTGTCCGCTGGGAGATTGTGGAATCTGTGAAATGGGGATGATAATAACACAATGTAATTCTTAGGGTTGTTGTGAGGATTCAGTGAACTTGTGGGTTCTTGGTTTACTCTACTCGACATAGGTCCACACCTCATGGGAAAGTGAGCAGAGATCTCTTCAACCCCATGGCTAATCACATAGGAACCAAGAGCACACACCTCCTTGCTGCATCCCCCATAGAGAGAAGCTGCTGAGTGGAATGGGACCGTGTGCTTTTGGAGGCTTCCCTACCTACACTGATTTGGTCAGAACAGCCAGGAGAAGCAACATGCGGAATAGGAATGCTGTTGAACATGCCAATTCACACTGCCCTTTTCATATTTAAACCAAACCCTTCCTCTTCAGGTCTTAATTATTTGTGGCAAAAACAGAAAAAAATAACATTGCAAGCACCTCTAGATCATCTCCCAAGATCGTGCTGGGCTCTGTGTGTGGCCCCAACTCTAAATAATGTCCTCTTTAGCATGTGATTTTATCTCATTTTAATGGTTGGAATCCTGTTTCCAGGACAACCAGAAGTTGACCAAGGTCTTTCTGTTTTAATGGTCAGAGTCCTACTATCGCCTTGATTCTTCTCGCTTTTGTGGTCACAGTATTCAATTAGTTCCATGGTCAGGCCAACCTTCTCTCCTCATGCTCGCTCTCCACAAGGTCAGGCTCGCCTGTGCAGTTTCTCTAAATATATTACTAACATGAATCCTGTATTTCTAAGAGCTAGCCTTGATGGCTTTCTCTTCTACTATACAATGGACTCTCCTTATGATAAGGACTTCCCACTGAAAGGTGTTATTGCATACAAATCACTTGAAACACTGCTTAGCACATAGTAGGCACTCAGTAAACCTGAGCTGCTATTACTCTCATTATCATCATTATTACTAGTATCACCTTATTGTTATTCTGAGGATGAAATAATAAAATGCCTATAAAGTATGTTAGCATATTGCTTGGCACATTGTAGGTACTCAATAAATATTAGATACTGCTAATTGAAGGAGCAGAAGCCAGAGATTTATTTAATAAAACAAAACAGCACCTTTCAGGCTAATTGCCTTGGTTCCATTCTGCTCATTCTTATATACTACTCTTTTCTACTAGTGTGTTTTACTAGTAGTGTAAAAATGAGGATGCATTTTTAGAATGATGCCTCACCCAGAGGTACTTCAAGATGTTTGGTCATCAAAAAAAAAAATTCACTTACACTCAGTTACTAAGTTAGAAAGGTAGTGTCATATTTTGTGTATTCATTTTGGAGTGATAACTGTATGTTTTTACAGGTGACTTAGGCTCATCATGAAAAATATAAGCAATACAGAAAATTATAAAAAGAAAGCAACACATCACCCTAATCCCACCACCCAGAAATATCCACTGTGAACAGTTGAAGAGCTTCATTATACACATCTTCTAATGCACATGTACAGATAGGAGACAGAAAAATAGATAGTAAGAATTAGCCTTATAAGAATGGGACTAACTCCAAGACCATAATATACCTAGGAAAGATGGCATAATGGGTTTCTATTTCTTTCAGCTTCCTCTCTCAATACCTTCCAACTTTGCCGCTTGCATTATTTTTACTCTCATAGGTTTATAACATCCTCATTCTGTTTCACAAATGAAATTCTCTCAATTGTTAGATTTTGGTTCTATTTTCATTTGGACCCAACATTCATTACTAGTCTTTTACCATGGTTTATACGTTCCAGGATTATTTATTTTGACTTATCTCTTGGTTGGATAATTTTCATCATCAAATGTTTTTTCCCCGAGAAGTCTCATGAGGGTTATATTTTCTGAGATTTTTCACTTTTGAGAATAGCTACCTACTGCCTTTATTCTTGAATAAAAAGTAGACTGATATGACAGTCTTGGGTCACCTTTTTTTTTTTCGTTCTAAAGCTTGCAGACTTCGCTATATGATTTTCAGAGACTGGATGTTGCTATGGAAAAGTGTGAGGCCAGACAGATTTTTTTTTTCCTATTGAAGTTGACTTGCTTTCTTCTTCTTGGATGCCTGAATAACTCTAGCTTTATCCTTGATGTGTAATAGGTTAATTAGGATGTCAATGCTGATTGTTACCTTTTTATCTCAATATGATGTATCATTTTCATCTATGGATTCAGTTCTTGCTTCTAAGGAAATGCATCTATGTGGTAACTCAATTTTTCTTTTCTGGTCCACTGTTTCAGGGGACAACCGATCATTCTTTTGTTGGGTTACACTATCCATCTTCCAAATTAACGCTCTAATTTCTGTTTGCTTTAATAAGTTCCTTGTCTTTTCCTTATGCAGTCATTTTAATTAGTTTCAGTTTCTTCCATCATTCTTTTCATTTGGTTTTTAGCTTTGACTTTTTTTCTATTTCTGTTTTCAATTTATTTTTTAGCTCTTCCATGTTCAATAATATTTTTCAGAGTGTTTCCTTATCTCTGGGATTTCCTTTTATCTTTATAGCTTTGAGCTCTTACTGAATGTTCTTATTAAGTTCTTTCATATTAGAAAGCACTCATGGGGAATTTGTTTCTCTTCCTTGGGTTATATGTTGCTCCAAATGAGTTTTCCATCTGTCCTGACGTTTATGTTCCTCTCCTTCCTCCATCTTCCCAGTCCCCACTTTAGGCAGCATGTCTGCCTTCTCTTTTCATCCCGCTCCCTATTAAGAAGGGCATTTCTGTTTTGCTTCTGAACTAGTGTGAGTGGATCTTCCTTGATCCCATTTCAAATTATTTGGGGCTAGTTTGTCTTCCCCATTCGGAGCCATAGGTTTGAGGACTGGAGGCTGCTTTCTACTTACTTTTCTAGAAATGACTGATTTTCAAAGTGTGACCCTGGGACGAGCAGCATCAATTAATGAAGGGAATTCTTGGTTCCCCCACCTCAACCTTATTAAGGAACTCTGGGTATGGGGCCCAGCAATCCGTGTTTTCGTACGCCTTCTAGGTGATGCTGGTGCATCTTACAGTTGGAAAGTCTCTGTAATAGACATTGTGGAGATATGGTACTGGTAAACTGTGGTGCAGCCGAGTGCAGACCATGCTCGAGGACCTGAGCCCTGCTCTGTCTTCTGAGATCCTATTAAAAACCCCATCCCGAGCAGCCAAGTGGCACGTTGGTTAGGAGTTGGCTTGGGATGCCAGCTCTTGAGCAGCAGGACCCCCGTGCAGATCCCACATGAGGGCCAGTGATGCTGCGCCCTCTACAGCTAAGATGGTGAACAACAGCTCGACCTGGAGCTGTGCTGCTGTGAGTCACCAGCAATGGGGTAGGCTGCAGTGGGGCTGGCAGGCAGTTGGCGTGCACTTTCGTGAGCTGCCATGAGCTGCTGAGCGGCCATCCAATGGCTGGCAAGCAACTGCCTCACCTGGGAAGAGCACAATGATGCCACCAACATGGGCCAGTGAAGCGATGTCCTCCACAACTAGACTGAAGAACAAAAGGACAGCAACTTGACTGTTCCCCTCCCCTGATCCCCTCCCCCAATTCCCCAATAAAATCTTAAAAAAAAAACACAAAAAAACAAACCATTTCAATGGATCCATTGCTCAACCAGGAACATGGCATGCTTTCTGACTTTACTTGGCATGTTGCTTGGTAAATCAACATGCTCTAGTGGCCCCTCCTGCTCCTATTGGCAGGGCCATGAATTGCTGTGCACATCACCCTGCATGAGGACTCCTGGTTGAGGGGGCTTGAGTGGGACTAAAATCCGGTCTGCTCTCAGAGTGTGTGGGGTGCAGGGCATCGGCCCAGAGGAGGGGATGCTGTTTTCTCATTGATCTGCCCAGAGGGGGCATCTTTTCATACAAGGAACATCTGAAGTATGTACAGGCGATCCTGAGAGGCCTTAAAATGATATGTAGGAGCTTCTGTAAGAAAGCTGCATTCCTTGAATTTGTCCAGGTTTGTCTAATCCTCCCCTCCCCTCAGTCCATACTTTTACAAATTCTGGGGTATTTTTAAGAATTCTCAGGATTCTGTCTCCTTTCTTTCTTTAGTGTTGCTTCTGGCTGTGGACTATGGAGCTTTAATGAGGTTCACTTTACCAGAATCTTCACCTCTTTTCTTGTCTTACTGTTTAAAAAAATTCTAACATAAGCTCATGCTGCTTTGCTGGTTTTACAGATGCTGGTAAAATTCTGGCGATTCAAAAGTGCTTATCATTTCCTTGCTATTGTTTGTTTGTTATTGGGTGTGTGTGATTCTGTGCCCTTGCCTCACTCTACTGTTAACATACAACAAATGCATTAAAAAATTCTTTTTACAAACACAAATGAAAACAATTATTTTCTGCGTAGCTTTTTATCAGGTAGATTTCCTTAGTTGTATACTTTGAATAACTTAGGCAGGAAAAAAAAAAGTGAGGGTTGAGAGGATGCTGGGTAGTATATGGAATTAAATAACACGTCCTAGAGAAGAAGATCTGGCAACTGGTACCCTCAGCAGGACAGATGTGTTGACATTGGGAAGGCCCTGGCCAAGAGATTACGGTGCTCTATGTACTGACTAGGCGTGTGACATGAATGGCAGCCCTATGAGTATAGCAAGTAAGGGCTGTTCTCTTAAAGCAGTGGTTCTCAACAGGAGCCATTTGTCCCCTTCCCACCTACTACCTGGAGAAACTTGGCAGTCTGGAGGCATGTTTGGTTGTCCTAACTGGACAGCTCATTCTACTGGCATCTAATGGGTTGAGGACATAAAATTTACAATTCACAGGACAGTGCACCACAGGAAAGACTTATCTGACCCAAAATGTCAGTAGGGCTGAGGTGGAGAAATTCTCCCCTAAAGGAAGGGAGTTTAGATAGTCAAGATAGTAGCTGTTTATGTTCATCATACTTTTCAGTGGGCAGATGAGCATTCACATTAATCTAGGAATGAGTGTGTGTGTATACTGATTTTATTCATACTTCGCGTACTGCATATCCACCCCTTTTAATGATTTTTATTAAACTATAGCTACCATACAATATTATGTTAGTTTCAGGGGTACACCATAGTTATTCAACATTTATGTACCTAAAGAACTGATCACCATGATAAGTCCAGCAACCATCTGACATCACATCATGCTATCACAATATTATTGACTATATTCCTCATGCTATATGAGTATATTACATCCCCATGACTTATATAGTATTTTATACCAGGCGGTTTGGACCTCTTATTCCCCTTCACCCTCCCTCTCTTTTTAATTTTTAAATTACAGTTGACATTCAATATTATTTTATATTAGTTTCAGGTGTACAGCATAGTGATTAGACATTTATATAATTTGCGAAGTGATGCCGCTAACTTGTACACACCTAGCCGTACACATTCCTATTACCATGTCATTGACTATATTCCCTCTGCTTTATTTCACATCCCCATGACTATTTTGTAACTACCAATTTGTACTTCTTAATGCCTTCCCCTTTTTCATCCTACCCCCACCCCTCTTCCATGTATCGTCCCAATAAATCTAGTACCCATCTGACACCATACACAGTTATTATAATATTATTGACAGTATTCCTTATGCTATACCCCACGTCCCCATGACTACTTTGTAACAACCAATTTGTATTTCTTAACCCCTTCTCCTTTTGCGCCCATCGCCAACTCCTCTCCTGTCTGGCAACCCTTTTTTTAACTTGTCCTTTTAAACTGAAGAATTAAACATTTTACTTCCTTAGAAGTGTAGCCATTGGTTCAGTCCTACCCTGAACCAATGCCCGGAAGTCAATTGAATTCATGAAAGAAAGTCACGGTGATTAAGTTTGTTTGTAACACTAATAAGGTTATTGAAATTAGATTCCTACATATTGGTCACCATTAGAGCTATAGAAAACATTGATTTGGTAATAAATAAAAATTTTAGCTCCATATGCAAAGGATCTTATCCTTGAGCCTCACATTCTTTGTATAAAAGTAACAGGTAAGAATTAACTCTTGTTTTCTTAATCAATTGGTATTTGCAGGTAACGCTGTTGTTTGTCACTGAGCAACTAACCTTGAGACTGTGGACAAGTCACTAATCTCTCTAGACTGCAGTGTCAACAGCAGACATATTTTTAAGTGGGTGTGGAGGAATAGATGAGCTCCTTTCTGTTCTAATACTATGGAATTATGTAATGTGAGTCAGGCGGATTGGATGAGCCCTCTCTTCTGGAAGGCTGACATCAGGGAAAGCTTCTGTTTTGGACAGATCTGTAAGTTTTTGATAGAAAGCCCAGTGCCAATCCTTATGTAACTTCTCTGTTGCCATTATGCCCATAGCCAGATATAATGCAACACTGCACATTAATACATTTTAACAGATTTTAAATGAACGTTCTCTAAACAGATAGGAGAAGATGAGAACATTCCTAGGGAAATCCCTTGCCAGACAAGCACATCTGTCGGTGATTTGGCAGCGCGGGAACAGTTTCATCAGACTGCATCAGCAGTTTTTCTCAAAATGTGAACAGTATGTTTGCTAAAGGCAAACACAGTCATGTCTGAACCTCACCAACTTCTCTCCATTACAAGGAAATGTCACTGTCAAATTGATAATGCCTCAAATTATCCCAACCATAAGTTCTAGAAAAAAGAATCGTACTCAGAAGTTTGATTCTTCAAAAAGCCATTTAATAGCATAGAAGTTTCTTTCTGCGATCTGTAAGCAAAGCAACATTTGATAGCATTTCTCAGTGTTGATAATGTTTATCTTTATTACTTGCAAACAGTGTGGTATATCATTATATAAACTTGATTTTACTTCTAATTAAACATTTAAAATGCAGTTGCTTTTCTTTACTCTTGTGACAAGATGGAAGATTAAATAACGTTCATTGCCCAGTGGAATTATCTATGCTCAAAAACGCAACCCAAATTAAATTCTGTTGATGAAATACATTTTTAAATACTGTAGCTATTCATTTTGGGAAAATTAATATTCCCTGTGAATGAATATTTTAACCAATATGTGGTAAGTTTATTAATAATTCTGAGAGGACAGAAAATACAACTTAAAACAATGTCGACATTTTGCTTGATGTTTCCCTTTCATGTCAATAATTATTTCTGGGGTTTCTAAGCAAAATACACATTTATTTAATTACTACCCATTAATCTGGAAAATGTCCTCCCTTTAAATTGTTAAAAAAAACAAAAACAAATCCACATCTAATTGTTCTAAATATTAAGTCCCTGTGTGCTCTGTGATATTAAGACTGGAATTAAATTTCCACTATGTTACTTGGATGGTAGGTGCTAATCATGGAATATCTTTCCATACCTTTTCACAACTTTAAGATGAAAAAATACGATCTAAACCTCCTTAGCTCAAATGCCATTTTCTCTATGAATCTTCCTTACACCAACAGCTGGGAACTTTATTTTGTACCTCTTCTGTATTCTTTCTTTTTTTGTATCTGGAAATCTAGTGTTATTGTCATTCCTCTCACCTACTAGACTGGGGCTCCTGGCTCAGTGTTTCTTGTTTGTTTTAGCTTCTTCTCATACAAATTGTGTAGCATGGTCCTTTGGAACTTGAAGTTAGGGTCCTGATAAAACAATAAGAATGAAGCTTCATTAGATTGATAACACAGGTTTTAAAGAGTTTGGTTATCTTCCATTCAAACTTCATTGGAAGAGGAGCCCCTGAGTTACTCTTAAATGTGAACAGCTTTTGGTCTTAATCCCTGTCACTTTCTTGGTGCTAGAAACTGAGGATTTATGCTTTGCTTTGAACCCCATAGGATCTAACCCCTTATTTGTCATGGAGGAAGTACTGGATAATTTCTTTGGACGGTGATTAAATCCTCACGTGACTCTCTTGGAGAGGAGGTGTACACATGATTAAAAGTGGGTAAGGGCTCTTGAGTTTCAAAGACCCAAGTTCAAGTTCTGGTTCCTCTGCTTTCTAGATGGAAGACATTCAGCAAGTGATTGAATCTCTGTGAGCCCCAGTTTCTTATCTATAAAATGACAATACCACTGTCCTATATATGCTCTAATGATTAAACATTTAGTGTTTGTTAGCTACTATACAAATGATTTTATAATAGTTTTCACTGTTATTATTGGAGGTCAATGAAAGTGTTTAGGGCTCTGGGGTACAGAATTGTGAGGAAAACCTTTCTATCCATGCTTTCCACCCGTGCCCATGCCAGATGAAGTTGACTTTGAGTGTTTTCTGTGTACTTGCACCGTTTTTCCCTCATTATCTTAGTATTTCTTTCTGTTTCTTTCCAGAACAAATAGACAAGCTATAGTTCTACAGACCTCCCTTCTCTATGAGCACAAGAAATGAGGTGAGAAAGAAATAACATATTTTTATAAAACTGACAACACCAGAAATATCTGGTAAATTTGAGTTTTGATATCATCCAGATAATTCTAAGGACATTTTTAAATGGAAATATCTGAACTCAAATACAGTAGAAACCTCACTGGGAATAATACTGACACCTGTCTTTACATTAGGTTCCATAGAATTCAACTCTCATCTCTTGTTGATGATGATAAGAGTCAGCACACAGGGCGTTATGCTATGAGGCAGAAATTATTATTATCCTTACACTATTGGTGGCCAGACTCCAGAGGCCATACCTGTTATGTGTCTGGTTCTATTTTTAGACCTGGACATACACAGATAGATAGGATTTAGTCTTATCTACCAGGAGCTTCCAGACTAAAGGAGAAGTAGAGCACAGAGGTGCAGATCACCTCACTAAGAGGCTGCCTAGGAAACTGCTGCAGGCATGGTTCAAACACCGAGAACAGCAAAGGAGGACTTGGTCTGCTCTGTTTCTGGAGAGGCAGTGGGAAATGGCATGGGTTTTGGAGACTGGATCAGATTTTCATAGCAGAGGAGACACAGGTGGGAAAAGGGGACTGGGCAGGACTGCAAGAATAAGGAATAGGTGCGCTGAGGAAGGGTGGTCCTCAAAGAGAGTGTGGCGCTAGGAAAGCCAAGGTTGGAGACAGTCAAGGTGAGCCAAAAGGGTGTGTGGCCTGTGAGGACTGAAGACAGGCATGAGGTTAGGGCCCGAGGCTGCTGCAAGTGGCTCTGGAGTGCATTCTATCAGAATGGCAGAGGCAGAAGAGATCATAGCAACTGGACTTTCAGGAGATTCTTTCAGCAACTTTCATGGTTTATAACAGGAGAAAAAGAAGTTGGTGATTTAAGAGTTTAGCATGAGTGAGCACACTTTTATTTGTAAGAAAGAGGAAACATTATAAATAGTAGAGGAATCAATAGAAAGGGGGAGATTGAAGACAAAATGGGAAGAAGAGAGTTTTTCTGATCCATGAAAGAGGAAGTTGGTGAGAAGTGTTTTATCATATGTTGTGTGGGATTTGAATGCATAACTATAGAGTGTATTGCAAAGGCAAAGCTATTTTGGACAGACATACTTGGTGGCACTCCACATTCTCTTCCTTTGAGACATGGCTCACTGAGTTTGCCAGAGCCCGGTATAAGGAATACAATGGTTAGCATGGTGCCATTGGCTTAATCCTGAACCGTTGCCTTTTCCCTGCTGGGTTTCACTTTCCTCTGATTCCTTTTCCCCTGGCTTACCTTTGTCCACCCCACTTTCTGGATGCCAGCCACCTCTTACCCCTCAGTTGGTTGCTATTGGCTCCTGACTTTTTTCTTTGTTTTCATAGCTTCCAGATCTTGGCTGTGCGGTTTTGGCTCAAAATTGAATGCAGGTGAATTGGTCTGTAATGATCCCTTTTCTTGGTGAGGCCGGGGTCTTGATTTTTCTTATCCTGTCCCCACAGCAGGCTCACTGTTCTTAGCCCAGTGGATGCCCTATGACTGTTCCTCTGCTATCTTGGTGGCATCTTCAGGACACAGGAAGGGACACAAAAGATTGCAACAAAAGGTCCAGGAAAGAGGAGGAGAAATATTTAAAAGGAATGCTGTTGGAATAGTCAGCCTAGACTAGAGGAGGAGCACTTCATCTTCAGAAGGATGGCCCAAGGCCGCAGGGAAGAGTGCGTAGACTACAAGGTGGAGCGGTGAACGCTGAAGGCGCTCCTAGCACAGGCCGAGGCAGGCTATGGAGACACCAGGGAGCACGGGGTGTGGGAATAAATGAAGACCATCCAGATGAAAACAAGCAAAGGCTATGTATTCAGAGTTTGCTACACAAGGGGGTCAGCCACCATCACGTGTATTTGGCAGAGACTCACGGGTAAGCGTGAGAGTGGAAGCTTTACAGAGTAAGAGGGGGAAGGCTTCAGGCTGCCCTGACTGGAGATCATCGGCCTGGTGAAGCTGAAGTCGGGCTGGCTAGAAGCGGGATGGCCTGTGTGACTGGTTGGGGGAGTTTATTTTGCTTTCTCTGATTAGTCCTAAGCTGGAAGGAGGAGGGGGAGGAGGCAGAGCAGAAATCGGGGAAGCCGGCAGCTATTGATTAAGTACTGACCATTTGGGGCCAGTTGCTACAGAGGCTGTGGTTTGGCCTCTGGACCGGTTGCTGCAGATTGTGGGTCAGAGTTCTATTTGTATATATGGTCACTGGCCCTCATTCCCTGTATATTTGGTCTCTCACGGGCTGTAGTTGCAGAGGTCATTTTCATGGTACGCGTGTACCGTATCTTGCAGGGCATGCTTTGCCTCATGGCCTGGCCAGACCTGGATGATAACAGAATTCTGCACTCTTTCAGGGGGCAGTTTGCCAGTGCGTTGTGTTTGCCTAGACTTTCACGTGTCTCCCTTCAGTAGCTAACCAGGCTGGCTTCCGTACAGAAAACTGGAAACAATATTTTTATAGTTGTTAACTTTTATGGAAACATTAAAAGTAACACTCAAAGTGCTTTTCTTTTGTGTTTACTCAAATATAGTTCTCAATGCCACTGTGGCTGTCAGAGAAGCCTAATTACTTTCATATACCATAAAAAGCCGATAGAGCATTGGGAAAAGTCATAGCTATAAATTTATATTACTTGAGGGAGAATATTTGATCTTAGAAACATTAATGCAGCTTCCTATCTCATATTTGGGAATGACTTTTATTTGTGAAGGAGAATTTGATTGACTTTCTGACCCACCTAAGAATGTGACACTGGGAGAGGAGTTGTGCACATTGGCTGACTTTGAGTTCTTAATTTAGAGATGTCAGCTCAGAGAAATGGCGGTGTGTTCCTAAAGGAGATATATGTGGATATCCCTCTTCTTTGTTCATAGGAGGGGCCAATAGGATGGAGTAACAGAAAGTCAAGTGTGATGTCAAACAGCTGGAGGTGGCAGTCAGTCTTTTCCAATTAGCACAGAGCTATGCAATGTACTCCAAGAGTATTTTTGTTTTAATCACTAAGCTATTCAATTATTTTCATTGAGCAGCAAAAATTGTAAAGTTACCAATGTGAGAGATAAAAATAGATGATGGGGTGGGGGTGGGGCAGGGACAAAATCCTGGCTACAGTGCTTGTTAGCACTGCTTCCAGGTCTGTTGTTCTCCTGGAAACTCCAAATGCCTTACTTCAGTGATTCATGTGCATGTGTACATTAGTGTGCCAGGGAAAATGTCATAGAGGAGTATCATGTCACTCGAGTTAGTGTTGTTGTTTATGATACTGTAATATTACATCAATCCAAAATAGTCCTTTCCTTGGGCTGGTTGGAGTCCTAAGTCTCCTCTCCGGATTTCTGATTAAAAACAGACTTGCCTGTGGTCTCAAGGGTGTGAAACGAGAGAGTACAACTGAGTTTAACCAACTGTAGAGAACTACTAGAGAACGATTCAAAGTGTATCTCCTGGTGAAATGAAAGAGAGCAGGCGCCGTCTGCTTAATGAGTGCTTACCTGGATCCCTGAGCTTGGAGAAGGGCTCTTCTCCTCAGGACACCCTGGGACAGGGAAGCTGCTCATTGTCTTGGTCTGAGGCATCATTCAAGGTCAGGTGTTGCTATTGCTGCAGCTTGCCACTTCGTGCCCAGCACTGCTACCAGCGTACAGCTGTGCCCCTCGGAGCAGTGCTGTGCCCCAGGCTTGGACACAGACCACTCTGAGCCCTGTCAGTGTGGGAGCTGGAGGAGGACAAGATTGTCCTTAGGGGATCTTGACTCTCTCTCCACACACTCAGGCCACGCTCCTTCTATATGTGATGACTTCCCTTCTTAAATAAACCAGTTCTGTTGCTTCTATGAGCCTACCTACCTGCCCGGAAGAAAGACTACATTTCTGACCCTCCTTGCTTTTAGTTGTGGCTGTATCACTAAATTTTGGACAGTGGGAAGGAGGAGAAGTGATGTGCGCAACAAGTAGAACATGTCCTTAAAGTTTGGAAGCCTGCCCTGCCTCCATCCTGCTGCCGAGGCAGTGGCTGGGATGGCGGGGGTGCCATCTTGGACCATGAGAATCAGGACCATACCCTTCATGGAACGGAAGTCAGGAAGTGGACTGGGTTTTAGATTATGGCAAAGCCAGCGGCCAGACCAGTTCTGGTCTGCTGATCCCCAGACTTATGCAGGAGAATGAAACCATGTCTGTTTAAACCACTGTTATTTTAGGTGTGTGTGTGTGTGTGTGTGTGTGTGTGTGTGTGTGTGTGTGTGTGTGTAGCTATAGAGTTATATAGTTATACCTGATTTCTAACTATTAGACTATGTATTTTTTCTTTACATTTTTTTCAGCATCTCAATAAATTATTGTGTCACAAATACATAGCATATCTGTAAGATTATATATATTATATACAATATGTATAATATATATTATTCATATAGTCATATATTATTATATCTAATTTTGATAGGATATATGGAGTAAAAATGTTATAAGAATACATACAACTTCTTATTTGAAAGTCACATAGTTAATATAAATCATTTAAACAGCCTTTCATTAACAAGCAGGTTTGAAATCTCGTTTTCCTTCCTTTTTTTCTCCCTTAAATTCTAAAAAGAACACATTAGAAACTGTTTCAATTGACACATAGATCTTGTCAGCAGAGTGACTGTAGCAACCCAAATTGATTCCCCTTAAATCATTTCAATACGGGAACGGGAAGCGTTCCTGTTCTTCAGCTTCCCCAAATTCTTTCTTCTCCCCGAACCACACAATGTGTGGAGCTTTTAGAAATGTCCTCTGTTAAGTACAGCCAGGCAATTCTTCTCCAAATAGTACAAGTTAAGACTGTTCAAAACTGAATAATTTCTTTACGGAAAGCTCTCTCTTCTGCAGTGTGTTTGAATGAACAGACTAAAGAATGAAATCTCAGAAGGCTCATTTCATTTTCTTGTTTGCCATTTTCAGCGTGTTTGCATAGCACATTAAAGAGCTACTAACTTGAGTCCTCCAGGACAGGAGGAGGGCCACATGAGTGTACCTGGATTGTGAATTGTTTTCCTGTAAGGATTAAACTTCACATGCTGGTTATGATGTGTGTGTAAGAGTTTGTGGCAAGTGAATTTATACAGCTCTGTGGCTGTTTTTCCTTGTTGGTACTCTTTGGGGAGTTTGCTTGGAACCAGTTCCCACTTTAGGCCTCCTTGCTGTCAAAATAATATAAACACCAGGGAAGGAAAAAGTGTCTCAGTCCAGCAAGCCCATCATCTTCCTCTATGACAAACTCTAATTAGGTTCTGAACATTTTAGGTTCATTTTAGAGACAGTGGGCCTCAAAACCAGAGGTCATTCTGGGGTTAAATGGGGGTGGGGGCAGGTGGGAGGATTAGGGAGCAAATTCTTCCAAAGTTTGTAAAATGTCAGTTTGATTTTTCAGAGTTGGTGAAGATGTATGATGTTTGTAATGGAAAATATGTTTTAGTTGAGTTAGTGTGTGTGTGCGTGCATTTGTGTGTGTGTTGCTGTGCTTTCATTTTATTTTATTGGGATACTCAGACTTTCAGAAAACTTGTTAGGGATTTGTTTTATGTTATGAGGGTTGCATATATTCTATCCCTGGCTCACGATATTTTGGGTGGATACAATTCCATTGTTGTTTTTCATAGGGTTTAGATGAACGTCTATGGTTAAGCAATAATATTTCCCTGATTCTGTCTATTCTTTCTGCTGGGTGAATCCTCCTTAGGAATCAAGTTAGATTCCTCCTCCTGGAAGCCTTCTGCCATTCCCTCAAGGCTTGATTAAGAGCTCTTTTTCTATGATCCTACCATATCCTGTCCTGTAAGTCATCTGTTGATTTGGCTGTGTCTTCCATCTGACTGTTCCTAACTTGAGAAGAGGGCCTCTGCTGTATTCTCTGAGCTATGCTGCCAGCTCAGTGTGTGGCACATAGTGAATGCTCAGTAAATCTGTGTTGGGTTAATATATTTTTCTAGAAGGAATTATTTACTTATGGAATACAAATTTTAGGTATGTGCATAGAAGTTGCAAAACAAACATTTGTTGATTAGATTTCCAATGCTTAAGTAATTCTCTGTTGCGAAACCAATACCTCTGAAAGACTTATTATTGGTTTGGAATATTATTTACAACATTAAAGCAGTATTCTGAAAATCATATATATTACACCCTTTTTCCTCTTAAGTGCCTGGAGTCAGTGAAAGATAAACAATAAATCGATAACATTCTGAGAATTACTGGAAGAAACAGCGTATTGTCTGTTATTCCCTGGAGGTAGAGTGTAGAGGTGATAGGGAGGGAAGGTTTCTGATTTCCTGTTGTAGCAATCAGTGACAACATCTGCAGTATGAATTTTGATTAACTTTTGAATCCATGAAGCAGAGCATTGAATCTGTGGATAGATTCTGTTTAAATTAGATTCCTGTTTTCTGTTAAGGAGGTTTGGTCTGAAGCATCCAATATGGTTCCTCTCCTCTTGCAGACCCGAACGAGGAAAATTTGTTCATTGTCATTTACATTTTTTTTTAGTTTACTTACATGTAAATTGATTAACTGAATAGAAGAAACAGTCCATTTTTGTAATTTCGAAGTTTTCAAAGAGCAAAATTAAAAGAGTACATCTTTCAACAGCATTGTAGATGTGTAGTTTCTTGATATATCACTGTTTACCTAGGTTTGCAAGTCCAGAAACTCAAGTTTGTACATTTACCAAGAGTCGAGAAGGGTAGGGCCACTGACTTATACTTACCTAACTCATAAGAAGAGGATGAATTAGAATGCCAATGTGTTAATTCTCCTGGAGAAGGATAGCTGCCAAGTTACATTCGTGTAATCTGGTCAGCACTTTCTTCAGTAAGAAGTCTCAGAGGCAAATTAATTTACAATCAGAAATACATTGTATTGGTGAGGGTGTTGGGGAAGCAAGCTGTATTATATACTATTATTAGAGGTTTAAATTGCTACAACCTTTTTGTAGGGGGTATTTGACAATATCGCAAATAAAAATGCATGTACCTTTTGCCCTTGCAATTTTGCTTTTGTAAGTTTATCCTAAAGATAAATTTCCCCATGTGGGCAAAGACATGATTAAGTGTGTTCCTTGGAGTGTCAATCAAGGATCGGAAGAACTCTAAATATCTATCGAAAGTGAACTGGTCAGATGACTTATGGTATATCCATATGATGTAGAATTGTGATGTTAAACAGAATTATGTAGGTGTATTTATAATGTGGAGAATACTTCCCAAGATATAGGGGAGCATGAAAGATACAGAACTGTGTGTATAATGGGCTTCTTCCCATTGAGTTAACAGACGGAATACACCCACACATGTGTTACTCAGCAAAGTGTGTTTTTGAAATGCAGGAAACTAGTCGTGGTGCCTGGACGGACAGGGATGGAGGAAGGCTCATTTTTCACCATAAGTGCTTTGCATCTATTTGAATGTGTTACCCTGTGCTTGCATATATTATGTTTTTTATGACAAAAAATGTTTAAGTGACATTCCAATTGTTTCTTGTTGAGTTAGATTGAAAATAAGCACTAAGACAGGTGGCCTTGTTACACAGCATTCCTGTGTGACCTCCTACCAGAGTCACTTGCAAACAGATCCCCACTGTCTCAGAGAGCAGTCTCTCTGAGGAGAATGTTTTTGTTACTCTTTCCTGACTTGCTTGGAAGTTGTCTCCCATATGTGACATCATTATATTTTAGACCAATTCTTCCTGTAGCTGAACTCTGACTTCTTGAAGGAAATCCAGAAAACATCCCATAAGCAACTCACTTCTTACGTTAGGTTGATTTCAGTGTATATTCTAATCACCAGGGGAGCTTGTTTAAATGCAGTCCTGGGTTCCATCCTGGAGATTCTGACTTTCTTAGTCTGGGATGGGCTTAGGAAACCCCAGCCTTAGGAGATTCTGATGCAGATCATGTGCAGCCCACCTTCCCTCCCTCCCTCCCTCCTCCCTCCCTTTCCTCTGAGAAATTTAGAGTGGTATTTTTCAGATTCTGTCCCTAGATCCCTAAGTCATTTGACTGTGTGCCTCCTTTATTGGTGACACATACTTTAAAGAAGTCAGTAGTAAATTATTAGCAGCTTCATCCATTCTATATCAATTGATCTTTAGTAGATGTGAGGAGAAAGGAAATATGACCAAGTTCAGCTTCCTTCAGGGCTAAGAGAATGGCCTCTCAAGGTGCCCAACTTGTGATGAGACTCAGATTGTTTTATGCATACTCATCTCAGCCTAAATCCTTCTTGGTTCATGTGGATGATAGAAGATAGTAATATGTCTCTAAAAGCAAGGAAGAAAGAACATTTGAGTTAAGTTATGGGCAGCTGACCTTTGATTTTAATCACAACTGCTTCTAAATGGAAATAGGAAGGAGGAGAGACAGAAGAGGGGGTGGGATGGGAAACAAGAGGGCAAGTGAAGTTCATGGGCTTAGAGGTCAAGCAGGCTTGACTCCTGAGAGACCTTCTCACCCCTGCAAACTGTGATGTTGGACATGGAGTGGAAATTCCATTTCCCGGGGCTGTTAAATAAGGATAAAACTGACCACATTATCATAGTCAGGTGATGAAATGAGAAAATACATGTAAACAGCTTAATACAGTGCCTGGAATTTATCAGAAACTCAACAAATGGTGGCTAATTGTTTTAATAAAGGAGCAGGAAATAGAGATAATCACTGGGGCTTGTCAGCCACCTCCTTGAGCTCAATGGACCCATTAGCCAAGAGATCTGAGTAGCAGTCCCAAATCTGCCACTAGCTAAAGTCTTGAGTGACCTAATCAAACCATTAAATTTTCTGAACCTCCATTTTCCAATTTGTAAAATGAGAATGTTGAACTACATGGCTTTTAAGGGCCTAGTCATCTCCACTGCTGTTTTACCTCTAAACTCTAGGGACAAAACAAAACATTTCTTAAAATTTTTTGGTTTCTCCCAATGAATATCATGTGATTACTTTTCGTGTGTAGAGCTTAGACAGAAAGATGTCTTTTCTAAATCTGTGATCCTAGGCTGGGTGTTTACATGCTTAGTGTCGGGTTCACTCCTGTTAGTTGCAGGTGAAGCTCAGTCCTGTTTTTGTTTAATTCCTAACTTTGAAGTTTGATGAATTAGAGCATGGCTGACTACTTTAATGAGTAAATGTTAAGTATGGGAACTATCAAGTAGACTGGGCGAAGGTCATCTTACAGGATTCCCGACCTCCCACCCTGACCCCCTTAATTTTTTTTTATGTGACCTGGGAATGGGTGAGGAAGAACTCACAATTCTCTACTGGAGAATCTTACCGCTGCCAGTGTGCTGTGTGAGCGTATGTCAGATGATGCTCTCCTCTCGTGTTTAAACCCCAGCTGTGTTTCATGAACCAGAATTCTTTCAAGTGAGTTTCATGGGACACTCGTCTCTTGAGGTTCTTCATGAGAAGAAGGTAACTTTGGTTTAAAATGTATAGAAAATGCTGGACACTGTAGATCCCTGCTTGGAGAATTCCAGTGCACACCAGCATATTGAAGGCGCTAAGCCTCCCCTAGGAAAGGACACTGGTTAAACGCGTGTCTTGCAGATTTACACGAGGGTGGAACTTTAAAAAAAAAAAAGTAAAATAACTGTACTCTCACTCATAATAGTGTTCCACAGAACCCAGTTTGGGAAATATCTTCATAGATTATGAAAGGGCTCTAGGTAACTGCTTCCAATCTATTACTTGTGAACCAATCATAGAAGAAGAAAAAGGAGGTTGCTGGAAGGTTAGCCTAGAAAAGCGACTGAAGTGTCATCTTTATGTGGAGATGTGGCTTGAGTGCCAAGTCTGGTTTAATTTGTAGGTGTGCTCTGTTGACTCACAGGCTATTGATAGATCTTTTTTGCCTTCCCTGTAAGACTCTGTGGGTCTCAGAATGTCATTTAAATATTTTGTTTAATGAATGAAAAATGCCACCATGTGAGTTAATAAATAAATAATTAAAATCATGTGTGAGTAACCCCAGGGTGAATACCACCATGACCATATCATGTAGAGAGTTTCAATGGAACCCCAACAAAATATATCTGTGTCTAGCTCCCAAAATTGCTTTCTGAAGATTGGAGAGGTTAGGTTCATTAGAGCCTACACATTTTGGATTACGCATGAATATGCTGTTGTAAAGCTTCAGGAACATTTGAGTTCTGGGTGTTCTTTTCTGAAGCTTAGAGAGAAATTTGTTTCAGAATTAGGTATGGATACCTTCAGCCTCCTCTTATATGAACTGTTATCATGTTTACTGACAAATAGGAATATAATTTCTCTTTAGATATTCCAGCTCAACTAGAAGCTGTGAATGTTCTTTTTTATTTTCTAATCCTGCAGAGTTCAAGTGAAAGGGGTGTGCTAAAATGGTTTTGTTGATGTCTGAAGTGATGTGAAACTAAGATGAAGGGCAGCAAATGCTGAGAAAAATAAATTCACAATGATTTGTTTAGATTAGGTTTATGGGTTCGTGTATTTCAGTGGAGTAAAACAAGGAACCAGGAATAATCAGAGAGCCTCTTGCCTTAAAACAGCCACATGCAGTTCAGGAACACAGAGAATGGCTAGATATTGAGTTTCAACGATCTTCATTTGGCAACAGTAAAAAATGAAGGAAACAGGAAATGGGCTGGAGCTTTGTGGATAATTGGCTAGCATCACACGGAAGTGGAAATACACGTTTTGGATCACAGTTGTACAATGGTGTGCGGTACTTTGTCATTTCTTTCTCTTTCCCCATGTTAAATGAACACAATAATTAGAGGAAATAATAGGTTGTAATAAACATTTGGTCCTAAGCAAAATGTTTGAATTCCTTAGTCTGTAGTTGACCTTATTTATTGGGTTGTTGGAAAGTCATGACGTATTTTTTCTATGTTTTTCATTGCAAAAATGCGTCGTGACTTTTTCGACAACCCAATAATATAAAATAAGAGTGCATCTGGGATTTCAGAGGGAACAGTGACTAAAGGATGCCCTGATTGATCTATAACTTCCTCTTGGAGTCACTTATATGGCCTCCTTAGTTCATGAGTGTGTGTGTGCATGCATATGTGTCTGTTTAACACAGATCTAAGAGGAGTCCTTTTTTGGAAGAGGGTAATCGGCAGTGGTGTGCTGATAAATGTTTAACACCTGGCTCTCAGAGGAAAAAAAGCACCTTGATATGCAACATTGGCAGATTTGGGGATTTCTGTGGTGTAAATGCTCCCACCATGGCCAATTTCAGGTTATCAACCAGACATCAACCGACTCACAAAAATCCTGAAAACTTAACGAGCAGTTCTAATGAGCCAGTGGGAGTTGGTTCTCTAGCATACTCCTGCTGGAGTCCTTAACCCTTGATCATTTTGTGGGGTTTCTGCAAACACTGTCAGGTGGGCGCTGGAGAATGCCTTTTGAGAACAGCTTTTATTTTCTTTAAGATCCTTTCAGATCCTAGATTCTATAATCCTTTCTCAAGAAGTGTTTATGAGACAGAATACCTGGTAATTGTGTGTGATGAACTAAACTGTTTTAAAGTTGATAGTGATATTATTTGTTGTTGTTAATATTTCCTAGAGAGCTGATGATTTAACTTGCATACCTTAATAAAGAGAAAATTTGTGTGTTGTTATTAAAATGTTATTTTAGGGAAGGCAAGTGATTCTGACACACCGGTACCTGAGGATACCTTTGCTCTTTGAGCATGGAGCCAGTTGTTGCCAGATGAGATCTTCAGACATGACAAAAGCTTTGTGTCATGGCAGATGTCTTTCATGAAGGACACCAATCCTCCAGGACAGGGACTGGCAAAGTATGCCTCATTGACCCAATCCAACCTACTCTCTGTTTTTGTGTGTCTTGTGAGCAAAGGATGATTTTTATACTTTTGAATAGCTAAAAAAAAAATCAAGAGGAATAATAATTTTTGACACATGAAAATGATAATTTCAGTGACCATAAATAAAGTACTAGAGGAACTTTCATTCTTACCCTTTCATTCTTATCTCTGTCATTGTATCATCTCTGGCTGCTTTCATGCTATACCAGCTGAGTTGAATAGTTGCAATACAGACTATGAGGCATACAGAACCTAAACTATTTACTATTTGGCTCTTTACAAAAAAATGTTTGCCAACTCTTGATCTAGGCATTAAATCTCTTATTCAAGGTTCTATACAGTGACAGAATACGTAGCAACAGGAAAGCCACATTGAAAAGGAGTTGTTGCATAAGGAAATGAAGAGAACCAACTTCTGAAAATTCTTAAAATATGAAAAACAGTAAGGAGAATAAGGAATGTTTCACTTTGCCCAAATCACCTCCTTTTAGTTTCTTTCATAACCTAATATAAAGAAAGTTTTCTTCTTGAGCTTTCCTGGGTGGATGTGTTCTGATTTTGATGATCTTCTGATGCCCAGGGCACCCGACTGCTTCTGACTAGGTTAGCAAAGGGGTGTCATTGGTGGTTACAGAGCTGGCTTTGGCGGCAGACAGGTGGGGTTCAAGTTTGATGTATGGTCTTGAAGAAGTTTCTTGAATGGTTCTCATCTTCAATTTTCTTACCTATAAAATATAGAATTATTCTGAGTCTCCAATAAAACATTTAAATTGCTTAGCACAGGATCTGACACACATAGTAAGTACACGAGGTGTGCTCAAAAAGTATGATGAATGTTTAAATAAAAAAATTTATTACAGTAAAAGACATATTGCTAGTAACCCCTGTCAAAGTACTCCCCCTTGTTTCAAACACACTTGTCCCATCATTCTTGCCATTTTCTGAAGGAGTTCTGGAAGTCCTCTTTCATGAATGTCTTTATAGGGCTGTCGTGGCTGCCTTGATGTCCTGAATTGGTTCAAAACATCTACCTTTCATGGTTATTTTGACTTTGGGGAAGAGCCAGAAGTCACATGGTGCCAGCTGAGGTGAATAGGTGGATGAGGACACACCAAAATGTTTTTATCAGAAATTGCTCTTCTAGAAATGATGTTTGCCACGGTACTTTTCCGTTGTGATCACAAAATACCGTGAAAACTGCTGCCGAGTGCCATCCAATGGAAAGGCAGGCATCTTCAATATGGGAAGTGGCACGTCAAACCTTAGTAAGAATGTGCGACAACTTTCAACTTGTTAGATTCAATCAGTCGGGTGTGAGCTACGGTTGAGAGAAGGTGTGTTTTAAAGTGTGCAGTAAATCATCTTCCATCATGACAACGCTCCGTGTCACACATCACTTCTGGTACAGCAATTTCTGTCAAATAAAAACATTACAGTGTGTCCTCATCCACCTTATTCACTGGGTCTGGCACCGTACAACTTCTGGCTCTTCCCCAAAGTCAAAATGATTCAGGACATTGAGGCAGCCACGACAGTGCAACTAAAGACACTCATGAAAGAGGACTCCCAGAACTGCTTCAGAAAGTGGCAAGAATGATGGGATAAGTGTGTTTGAAGTGAGGGTGTGGTAATGATGGGATAAGTGTGTTTGAAGCAAGGGTGTGGTATTTTGAGGGGCATTAATGGCAATATGTCTTTATGGGAACAAAGTTTTTTAAATTCAAACTTTCACCATATTTTTTTATCACACCTCGTATAATAAACATTACTTTTTGTTTGTAGTTATTGTGGTTGTTATTTTTGTACACCTCAGGGTCTTCCATACATGTGCAATTTATCTTTTGGTTTAAGCTTTTATTTTTTATGTTTTAGCAGACAAATATTTAATTTGGCAGTGACTTGACATATAATACAAATTCTTTTCACCCCAAATACTCCATTCATCTCCTGTAAATTGTCTTGCAATGAAACTCATGCAGGTGTTACAGTCTTAGCCAGTATTTAAAACACTGGTCTCATGAGGAGGGTAAGTGTCCCCATTCATTTCTTCTCAAGAGGAGACTGCCCTCCAGTGGAAACAATTCTGGGAAGGGGGAACATTATTTTGTCAGTAAAGACTGCACAGGTATTTTATAAAATTCTTCTCTGTTACACTATATATATGCTTAAGAAATTTGAGCATACCTCCATGTAAGAAAGATTCTCCCATTGTCCCAATACCTCCTCCACGTTCTGCTCTGATGATGTCATTCATCCTTTAGATGTTTACTTCTTTGACAACTATTTGTCCATCCCCTCACTCTCCTGGTACAGGCATTGCTTTAATCAAGTAATTATCAACTTAGGTTGCACAGTAGAAAACTAAGGAACTATAAATTACCATGATGCCAGTTCAATTAAATGAAAATCTCTGGGGGTGGGATCTAGGCATCAGTATCTTTTTTTAAGTCCACTCCACACTTGATTCCAAAGTGCATCCTTCAAGCAAGGTTGATAATCACTGCTTCAAATCTTTAGGTTTTTCAACAAACTTGTTTTTAAATAAAGCAAAAATCCTGCTGTCCTGTTACTATGGTGTTTGTTCTTCTTAAGCATGCATAAGTGCAGCATCCATTGTCAACTGCTTGTATTGAGGCTCATCTTCAGGGAAATTTACTGATACAATCTTATTTCATTAGCTTGTTAATAAAGAGAGATCTTTTAGGTAGTAAAGAGAGTGATAAGAAATAAATCTTTACTACTTCTCCAGCTATAAATCCCACTAATGGATTCTGCTTGGGACCAATAATCATTAGGATTTTGGTAACCTCATAGCTGACCTCTACAGAGACATTTGGCTCACCTGCCAAAAATGCAGTTACATTGCATGCATTTATAAGATAATATTTTGTATATATTTACTGATAGTTCTATGCATTTTTTAGTGTGGTGAATATACATGATGTTACATTTCCTTCTCATTAATATTCTGTTTCTTGTGTTTAGTTTATTATAGATAGTTTATTGATTTTATCTTTTACTTAATAAGAATTGCTGTAGTTTTGCTGAGTTTAAGGCAGTTGAAGGAAGGTTGATTAATTTTGCTATCGGTAAAATAAAAATAATGATATTACCCACATCATAGGGTTTTTTTTTTAAAGGAAGAGATAATAGTATGTGTAAAACAACCTAGTGGCTGGCTCTCAGTAAGCATACAATGTTATTATGATATTGAAACAACATATAATAGAGGTCAAGAGCAAGGGTGCTGGTGTTAGTCTTCCTGGGTACCTGGATTTAATCTCATCTAGACTGCCTATCAGCTCTGAAGCAAGTTACTTATGCTCTTTACATTTTCATTTCCTTACCTGGAAACTTCTAGCTGCTTTTTGGGTTGAGGTGGCGGGGTTGAGAACAAGTGAAATCATGTATTTAATGTGCTTATCACTTATCACTATTCCTCGCATATGGTAAGCATCTTTTCAAATATATAAAATAGGAAGAAAGTGTGTGTGTGTGTGTGTGTGTGTGTGTGTGTGTGTGTGTGTGTGTGTGTGTGTGTGTGTGTGTNGAGAGAGAGAGAGAGAGAGAGAGAGAGGGAGGGAGAGAGGAAGATTATGTACTCAATCAGAGCTGCAGGGAATCTTACCCTGCTTCTTGTGTGGTCCCTGAACTAGCAGCAGCAGCAGCACCAGGGATGCTGTTAGAAATGTATAATTGCAGTGACTTCTCCAGATTTACTGAATCAGAATCTGCATTTTAAAAAGACCCTCAGTGATTTGTGTGCACATTTGAGCAGCATTGCTCTAGTCAGTGAATGGCAAACCCAGGCAGAATTGCCACCACTTCCTATAGTACATGCTTGGCAGGCATCACCCATCAACCATGGCACTCTTTCCCACCAGCATCCTGCCCACCCACTCCAGACACCACAACTTGTTGATAGGAATTGCCATGCAAGATGAAACCTATAGCAAAATAAATTTATTTCATGGAAGTAGTAACTTGCCTGAGCTAGAAAGGCAGTGAATTCCCAGAGTGATACTTGAACTCAGGACTCTTAAACCTCAAACCTGTAATGCTATACAGTAAGGCCTCACTTAACATCATCCATAGGTCCTTGGAAACTGTGACTTTAAGGAGATGACTTATAACGAAGCCAATTTTACCACAGGCTAATTGATATAAACAAGAGTGAAGTTCCTACAGCATGTTTCTGGTTACAAACACAACACAGAACTTACAAATAAAGATGCAAAAAATTCTAATATTAAACATTGAAATAAATGTGAGCTATACATACACTGAAGAAAGATGAATAAAAACAAGTAAGATAATGATTTTCCCACCCACTTATTGCAGTTCAAGGTCGTGGGTGGCTGGAGCCTTTCCCAGCAGCTCAGAGCCCAAGGTGGAAGGCCACTGCGGACAGGGCACCCTGCCATGGCAGGGCACACTCACACACATACTCACTCAGCTTGAGATAATTCAGAAAGGCCAGTTCACCTCACAGCACATCTTTGGGATGTGGGAGGAGACTGGAGTGCCCAGAGAAACCCACGCAGACATGGGGACAACCTGTAACCTCCACACAGACAGTGGTCCCAGTTGGGAATCGATTTATTTTTTCTCATCATGTTCTAACAAAACAACGATTAATGAATCAGTGTTACTGGAAGTACGTTAGTTTACACTGCCTCTATGATGTTATTCAGCAACACACAACTACTGCATAGCTGGCTTTGTTCTACAACTGGAAGGTGAAAAAAGAAAATTAATATTAACCAGAAAGGTAAAATAAGATTTAATAGTAAAATGGAAGTTGAAAAGAAATAGATTAAAATCAGCTAATGATGTTCCTGTGATTAAAACTCAAAGCCTAATGGCAACCCCTACTGTGATAGAGGCATTGTGATTGAAAAAACTATGATGGTCAGTTAATTCCACTGAATTCCAAAAGTTATTTAAGCTTTTTTTTCCCCCTAGGCATTTTCTTTTTAACGCTTATATTATTTGAGGGTGAAGTTGTCATTAATGTGACCACTGAATCCACTAAATAGCATTTTCCAAAACTAACTTATATACTGCCTTCGCCTTTTATAATTGTTTTTGCTTGAAATTTTATATCTTAGGCCTGGAATGAGCCTAGAGATAGCATATGATCCAGCTTTTTCTCTTTTGGGAAGGAGGGAAGAATTTGTTCATCACTAACAAGAAATACGGTCTGCCTAGAGCAGGAATGAAAACACCACCCTAATACCTCTGAAATTTATCGTAAGTATCACATCTGCTGTTGCACTGAGGCTGCGAAACATTTTCTGACTCATTACTCAAATGACTCATGCTCCATTTAGTGTGGTGGGAATACATGGAGACGTGGCCAGATCCAGCAGGGCAAGTAAGTGACTGGCCAGAGTTCCTTGCATTTTGTTACCTGGGCCATTCTTGGCCAGAAACCTCAAGATGCTAATTTCCCTCTGAAATATCTGGCGAACATGGAGAAGCCTCTTTCTCCACTTGGAGAATATGCCAAAATTTCCCCTTCTCAAAGTGCAACAAGGGGTTCCCAACTTTCTCATTTCGAGTATAGTTTAGGTAATTAAGACAAACTTTGTCAACTAATAAAACTATATATCTATATGTATGTGTATGTGTACCAGGGGTGCCAAAAAAATGTATACAAGTGGACACTTTGGTCAACGTTGCTCAAGCAGTAATTTGCCATCAGAAGTGTCTGGATGCTGATGGTAACCACTTTGAGCACCTCTTGTAATTGCAGAAGTCAAACATGACTTGTATTCATCTTTTGTTATAGGTGTATATTGACTATTACAATTTTAATACAGTTTTCCTTTCTTAAAATGTGTATACGTTTTTTTGGCACCATGTGTGTGTGTGTGTGTGTGTGTGTGTGTGTGTGTGTGTGTGTGTGTAGTTTTGCTTTAACCAAACTACAGCTATTGGCTTAAAAATTTCCAAGAAACAGCAATTGTTTCTGCAGTGCATTAACTTAGTCATAAACACCTCATTTTTATGACTTGGAAGTTACCATATATAAGTCTGTGTGACCCTCTGCCATAAGAGATGGTGACAGGATAATTGCAGATGCATGGAAACCAGAACCAAAGCTCTATGACAGCCTCTTGAAATAACATTAAAGGTCAGATCGTAAAACCACTTTCCTTTTTTGAATATTTTATTTCTTTGCCTAGAATTAATTTCATGCCAAAGACATGGTATATGATAAAATACATCTAGGTATTATTTTCTAGGAATTAGCTCTCCCCAACAGTTAAAAAGGAAATTTAGAAATGTGCCTATCTATACAAGTGAATATAGGCACATCTGTTGGGTTATCCGAAAAGTCATGATGTATTTTTTTTCTGTTTTTTTTTTGCAAAAATTGCATCATGACTTTTCCGACAAACCAGTATATCAATTTCTTGTGACTCTCTTCAGCAATGATGAAGTATGACTCCCCTCATTAAATTTTTCATTTATTTTAGAATATCAACATAAGAATCAATAAAACCCATTTTCTCTTTGGAGCCAACTACTTTGTTTTACATCAAAATTTCAACTTATTTTCTTTTAAATTCTTAAAATGTCCATCTCACGAAAAGAATGTGTTCTGCATATGACAGAAATTAAACTGACTAATTTCCAGCAAATGAAATCATGCAGGTACTTTACAAGAATAAGATCTTCCTCTCCCCCCATTTTAAACTATAAGCTGAATAACAAAGGGCAGACGTGTTTATCAGCTAGATACTTAAAAGGACTGTAGTTCTGTATCCCTTCCTGTGTGTTTAAATGTCTATTTGTGTGTTCAGAAACAGATTTTGGAAAATATATTGGTCTTTTTTCATTGTCTTCCTCCCTTTATTGCATAATGCTGGGCTGGAGCCATACAAAGTGATTTAAACACACTTAGTTCAAGCCTTCCGGAACTTAAAGCGATCCCTTTAGCCTTTTGAAGAGCTTGCTATGAAATTGGAGTCACCTGGAGTTATTGAAGCAATTGAATTATCCTTGGCTGATATTAGAAAAAGGAAAGCGGAAGACTGAGGTCCCTTTTCATACCAGCTAATGAGGCATCTAATGATTTAAATGTCCCTTTAAAGTAACCTCAGTAAGACAGAGCATCTTGTTTTTATACAGGTCTTGGGGTAGCTGGACAATTATGTATATTATATCTATTTAATTGAAATAAATAACAAAGCTTTCTGCCAAATTCAAATATACAAGTAAGCCCCTTTTTATTGATGACTTCTAAGTGTGCAAATACATTTCATAAGTACAGCTTAGAGTCTGCATCTTTTTTTCCTACAAAATCCAATTTTGGATTATTTGAAAGTGGACTCTGCCATCAAATTAAATGCCCCATTGACTACATTTTCATTAAGAGATTTATTGCCAGCTGCCGGATTTAGTGTAGTTTTATTAAATACTACTGCAGCGTCCATTTGAATACTTATAATTTAGATATTTACTGGGCAGTCATAAGGCATTAAATGGTTCCTGTTATTTTTTACCCAAAAGAGGGCATGGGTATCTAACTGTAAGAGGATAAATTAAGGGGAGTGGAATCTGGGTAGCTTCTAAACGCTTGGAAAGCCTATGTGCTTGAGTTTTCAAGTTGCTGCTGAAGTGTAGCTCCAAAATTTGGCATAGGAGAGGTTGCTTCCTTCGAGCTGGCAGTGTTTATTTGAGAGGGCAAGAACCATAAAGTGCTAGGCCCCGGGTTCGTGATAGGGAAATGCCCAATAAATACCTGTTGAAAAAAATGAATGGATCAATGGGTATTATAATTTTGGGCCAATATTCTCCTTTTTATTTCTTTGAAAAAGAGCACACAAATTTTTTTGTTTGTTTTTCATATTTAGACTTTTATTTTAAGATGGTGATCTACAAGTTGAATATGCCCTTATCTGTAACACCGGATGAGACCAATATGTATACACGTACATACATAGACATGCATGGATGAATACAAACATGTTACTAGAAGCTGTAGGGAATGAGGAGAAAGTTTGGGTTTTCAAACTTTTCCCAACTGCCTGGAAAAATGGGTATTAATAGAGTTGGCTCCAGAGAGATGGTTTTTCATCAGTCACCATCTCTGTTATGTGGAAAGCCCTTTTCCCATTACTTTTCTATTTTAAATCTATTCCCCTGCCCTGGCTGATTGAACCTTTCTGAAATGTGCCAGGCAGAGAACCTCGCCTCTTCTCTCAGCTTGGAAATAATAACGTCTTCACATTTTCATGGCCTTTTCCGAAATGGGGACCTTTCATTTATGTTTCACTCTCAATTGAAATAAATTGATTAACGTCATAGAATTGTGTTTCACTACAGACCTTTCGAAACAAAAAGCTGCCTTTCTGATGTGTTCAGAGAACAGATTGTCCCAGATTTCTTTATCCTCCAAGGACTCAGGGGTGAAGGAAATGTTTTATCATTACATGTTATTGAATCCTAGAGAATTAACAGGTTTCATTTCTTCCCCTTTGCTCGAATTTTTCCCCAGAGCATTTCCAGACACCATACCCTTGGCATTTAGTAAGCACAGAGCTCTCTCTGGGACCCTCTTCCATGCTTCCTGACTTTTATCGTATAGTTTCCATTTCCTTATCTTTTGCACTATGAAATTTTCTGTACCTGCCTTTCACTCCGTGTGTGTGTGTGTGTGTGTGTTGGTTTTACCAATCATATTCTTAATTTCCAGTGACCCTCTTGCCTCTTACACTCAGGTTTTTCCTTTCACTTTGCACCTTGTGTTGGTTAATCTTTTTAAAAAATATTTTATTGGGGAATTGGTGGAGGGGAACAGCCTAGTTGTTGTCCTTCAGTCTTAGTTGTGGAGGGCGCAGCTAGCTCAGCTCCAAGTTAGTCACCATCCTGCCTCCCATGGGCAGCTCGCGGTTGCTCAGCTCAAGGTGCTGTGTTCAATCTTAGTTGCAGGTGGGCGTAGCCCACCATCCCATGTGGGAGTCGAACCAGCAACCTTGTTGTTAGGAGCTCATGCTCTAACCACTAAGCCATCCTGCTGCCTGTTGGCAGCTCAGCGGGAGCTCAGCTTGGGAGCAGCTCACTGACCCATGTGGGAATCGAACTGGTGACCCTGTTGCTCAGAGCTCATGCTCTTAACCAATTGATCCACTCAGCCAGCCCCATGTTGTTTAATCTTTGTTTCATGGAGAGTCTTTGTTTCTTTCTTCACTCTTTCCTGTCTGGCATCCAATTGCACTTCCTGCTGGTTCGCCCAGTGGGAGGCATCAGCAGAAGTTTGGAGGGTAAGCAGACAGTGAAGTCAGGGTATTTCTTATCCCCTCCCTTTTGCCTTGCGACCTCTTCTCTGGTCATGGCTGTTTCCTTCTGTTACTGAAGCTCCTGCTGGGCAGCTGGGCCTCTGTGGGGTAGTGCTGGCTGGCCTGGAGTAACACGGTCCCTCCCCTGTCCCTTCAGTAGCTGGGGTGGGAAGGCCTCCCCCCTGTTAGTCTCTGTTCCCCATCATCCCGTCACTCATTTGTTTGTTTTTTGACACTTCTTATATCTATATTCGACTCTTCCCAGGAACCATCAGGAATGAAATCTGTTTCCAGAATGGATAAGTAGCCCATTCTGAACTTGTAGGTATAGAATGTTCTTGAATCATTCTGAGAATTGGAATTAGAAATTATATTTGTAAGTTCCCATCTGACTCCTGAATTCTGTTTCTGATGCCAATTGTTCTCTTTTAATGTTATTTTTTGTGTGTGCTGTGGTCCTAACTTTTTTATTCTTTCAAATGAAAATCGCATTTGATTAAAACAGTGAGGGTTGCTGTGCAAGCCAGTTTCTACACCTGATTGGTCACTCTGCCACCACTTCCAGTCCCTGCATCCTCCTGGACATCAAGCCCAGATTAGTATTCCTTGTGAAACCCTCTCTAATGCCTATCTATCTATCTATCTATCTATCTATCTATCTATCTATCTATCTATCTATCTATCTATCTATCAATCTATCATCTATCTATCTATCATCTATCTATCTTCTCTTGTTAGGTATTGAAAGTCTTTTCACACCTGGATCTCAGATGGTCTTTCTGGTTCCTTCATCTCAGCAGACCCTGGACCTTGACATCGTTTCCCTCCAAAGACAACTGCCTCATCCATTTCTGCACCTGTGTACATCTGATTCATAGTTAGGTTCCTAACAAGCTTGGCATCTACCTTCTTAGCCAAGTCCAGAGGTCCCTTTCAACTTTCTTTCTGTTCTGCTATTTCTCACTTAACTGCCTTATCTTGTCTTACCTGCTAGAAGGTAAATTCTTTAGCGATTAAGAATTTTATATTCATTTATTCACTCTTCACTCTTGCAGACACTTTTGTCTGTCACCTCCTTTCTTGGGGCTATCAGGATGAGACAAGCACGTAAATTAGGGCACAGTGTGAAAAAGGCCGTTATAAAACACAGTGGAGAAGCAACTCATTCTCTCGGGGTGAAGGAGGGAGGTGAGGGAAGGCTGGGAATGTCTGCCCTGAGTTTTCTTATGGGTGGAAGGAATGGAAGGTGACGGGCAAGGGTTACTCTGTAAATAAGGGTCCACTGATAGAGCTTTGCTTTTAACTCAGGAGCAGGGGCTGTCCAGGGCCACACACTGATGTGAGTCCTTTCCCCCAAAGTGAACAATTGGAGCCTGGTCTAGTCAAGGTAGAGATTGTTGTCCAAGGATGGACTCTTCACAATCCTCAAGTTGCTTCCATTCCCAGGCTATGATTCTAGGAGGGGAATATAGAACTCATGGACACCCCACAATGCATCTTTCTTAAGCTATGGCTGACTGCTTTTCTAAGATCTTAGCCCTTTCTCAACCGTGCCTCATTACCAGATGATGTATAGGTGGGACTGTTTTAAATGGATGCAGCACTGGTTAGTGTTACCCTGAGCTATGCTCAAAGTCACGAGAGAGAGTGATGGTTTAAAAAAAACGGGAGGTAAAAAGAGACGATGGAGAAGGAGATGCATCATGCAGCTGACATTTTGTGAGCTAAATTGCAAGCTTCTGTGGTGTCGTTGACGTTGCTTTCTTTGTTGCTCTGCAAGAAAAAACAGAAGGTGAGGAAGCAGAAGTCAGGAGAAATACAGGGAGGTCTGGGAATTCTTGAAGAGCTCCCAGACTTCTGTTCTTTCTAGTTCTCCCAGCTACTGGGATCAATTTTTAATTGGGAAGTAGAACACAATATTGAAACATGTGCAAAACTTAAAACAAACACAAAATGTGTTGTAGCCACTGGGAGAATCTTCAGTTTTCTGTCTGGCGGGAGAAAGGTCAGAATCCAGGTGATGAGAGTTGTTTGAGCCCCCTCCCCCTCCCCCT
>NW_017731537.1:58962-159494 GCF_001890085.2 Hipposideros armiger
ATGTGGTGTGACGGGCCCAATGCAGGTATACATGAGAATACCTTCGGGCTCAGTATTCTCATCTGCAAAATGACCAGACAAGCCCTATAGCCCCCTCTTTGGAAGGGAAGGGGATCTAAAACCAGATACCCCCAATTCACTTCTTCCCAAAAGTGGGGCCCCCCTGAGACTGGTGGGGAGTGGCAGTGCTGCCACGCCTCCCCTAGACGGAGCTCCCTGAGTCTGCTCAGGCAGACCAAGCCGGGCCCTTTAGCTCTCTATCTGTGGCTAAATGACTCATCCCTGCCTGGCCTCCTCCTTCCCCCTTCCCCCCAGCAGTTAATCAGGGGAGAGCAGCAGCTGCCCTTCTCTTTTCTTCCTGTTTGGGAAAGCCTTGGAGAGAGCTGGTGTGTTGTATCTTCTCCTGCTTCCTGGAGCTGCTCTGAATCCTGCAGGTCAATCCCAGGCTTGGGAGAAGCAGGTACAGATTCCTGGGAAACAAAAGTCCATGCAGGAGGCTGTGGGAAGGGTCACAGGCCTTTCAGGCAGGTTTTTGCAGCACTCTGGGCTCCGCCTCCTATCCCCATTGCAAATATTTAGTTTGGGGACCTGAGGTAGAGAGAAAAAGAGCAGGAGATGGGACTGGGGTTGGCTGGGACATGCCTGAGCAAATACCTGCTTTTCTGCAGAAATTTAAATCCAAAAGGAGATGGGCTCTTCTGCAGGGGAAGGACGGTGTCTGAGGGAAATGGTCGTAGTTCCGGGCAGTGTGCCCTGGCAACCTCCTGATTTGCGTTCACCCAGGACCTACCACTTATGAGCTCCAGGCAAGTGGCTTAGACTTCCTAAGTCCACATTTTTCTGGCACAAATCCAGGCAGTTTTGGGGGAAGAACTTGAACTTTGTCCTCAAACAGACCTGAGCGCATGGCCTGGGCCTGCCATCTAGTAGCAATGGGACTTGGGTAATTAATTTTACTTCTTTGGGCCTCAGTTTTATCCACCAAAAAAGAGAATAATAGGAGCTACATTGTAGGGATCCAGAGAGGATGAAATAAAATGCTACCTGTCAAGCAAATTGTTGTTGGTTTAAGTAACTCCCTTCATTGCTGACCAACTGGTCCCAGATGTCTGCTCCCACTGCCTCTTTTCCTTTTTACATGTTCCCAGCCAGCCTTAGGCTCTTTCCCACCAAGTTGTTGAAGAGACTTTTGACTCAGGTCAAGGGAGATGATGTAAATCTGACCCTGTCTTCCATTTAAAGGCTTCTATCCTTTCTGTCAGTGGACCAATGTGTCTTTTTGTTTTGCATATTCTCTGGTAGGAATTGAGCAGGTAGGTAGAAAGAGAAGCCACAGGGTGTAGGTAATACAGAGAAGCCTGAAAGACTTTACAGTTGGATACTAGGAGGACAGGGAGAGATGGGAGGAGGGTGTGTGTGTGTGTGTGTGTGTGTGTGTGTGTGTGTGTGTGTGTGTGCACCCGCGCGTGCAGTGGGTGATCTTTTTGAAAAAGTTGTCTGTGGACTTTTAAGCCATTATGCTATCAACAATCTGGTTTTCTCCCCTGTTATTTGTAAACATGCCTAGAGGCTATGATGTGATGGACATATCCAATAAATAGAATACATATTAATTTAAAAGTACAGAGTGAATCTAACCCACTGATGCTCAGCTGGGAGTAATTAAAATAAAAGCAAATAATTCTATATGTATGTGCAGAAGATGAAAGCCAGTTATTGCTTCTTTGCACTGACTTGCAGTGAGAGATTGTGCATCTAATTTCTGCCCAAATACTAATTGTTGCCATCGTCACTTGGCTATTGATGGGTTATTTTGTGGGATTGGTTTCAAGTGACCATCATTTGGACTTCATAGACTCTAAACCCAGAAAGGGACCTGCAAGATCTTTAGAATCCAGAATTTTCTGATGAGTTCAGTAAAACACAGTCAATTGATAAGATCTGTCCCAAAGAATTCTGTGGTTGGGGAAATTATAGTCCCCACTCGGAACCAACATTAATAGAGTTAACCCTCTGCCAAGCCCCGAAAGGAAGAAACGTGTGTAGTTGGATTAGTCAAATCTTCCCAAAATCTATTTGAACGTGAAGCATTTTCTTCAAGGCATGCCTGTTAAATCTACCAGAACAAACTTGGGGAAACACTATCTTGACGAGAGCCTTTATTTTAGAAAAGCAAAGCAAAGGCCAAAGAAATTTGCCCAAGTTTACTATAATACATGGTAAAACTCTTGTATTCTAGTCCTGTGCTGCACATTAAAAACATTATTTGGACTGGAAGGAAGATGCTAATGAAAAGGAATTCTTTCTCTGATGGACTTTACCTAATAGCTTTTGTTCACTTGCTTTTTCTGATCTTTTCTTCATTTTGGTTTTCAAAGAGCACTTTCTTTCCAGAGGGGTTACCTAATAGTGTTGCTTATTGTGTAACCATGTAAACTCTATTGCAATTATAATTTTAGCTCTTTTGAATCCATAAGATTTCTCTGTTCCCTAAAGCCTGCCTGCCTGTTATTCCCACCCCCATGAATCTACACTTGTACAAATGCTGCTGTCTTTTTTTTGTTCTTTGTCTTGAACATAACCCTAGGTAACAGATCTGGGGACCCACTTCTTTGCTCCCAGAGTATATGCATATTTCTGTGTACTGTAAAATTTTCTCAAATTCTCCTCAGAAGTCAAAAGACTTCTGCATAATCCATTACTGTAAAAGAAGATTAACTGATATTAATTAATCTTTTTCCTCTCAGTGACAATTTGTTTCTTAATCTCAGGGTTGGTAATACATTATTCAGTGTTCTTAACAACAGCTTATGGTTGTGCCATTTATTCCGTGGAGTTACTAAGTACCCAAAGCAATGCCGCCCAGGATGTGCCTTCCGGAGGAAAACTGCAGGTCTTGTTTGTGAGTCATCTGTGAGCCACTAAGTGTTCTGAGAACTTTGGAATGAGTATTTGGTATGAATTCACTGTGGTTCAGTCCAACACACATTTGTATCCTTGGTGTCAAAACATGTACTATGCTCTGGGGGGCAATTTTTTTTTTAATGTATTTGGTATTATTGCTGCCTGTGAAGAAGCTCACCCTCTGGTTAGGAAAACCAGCTTCTAAATGAACATGTCACAGGGTGATGAGGGCTGTGTTATGTGGTGTGCAAAGTGCTGAGGCACAAATAGGAGCAAATGCAGTGGGAACAGGTTTCACAAAGGGATGGCACTTTAATGGCATCCTGAAGGCTGAGCAGGAACTTCTTAGAAGGGCAAGAAGCTTGGTCATTACTTGATGTGGGACAGATAAGTTGTAGGCTCCCAGCCCATCATGGATTCTGACCCACCCCCGACATTCTCATTCCCAAGATAGATACTCTCTCAGGATATGCTGTGCATAAAATGTGTTCCTGTCAAGTGCATTACACATAAAAACTCAGTGTCAGTACAGATTATACCAGTTCCAGTGCAACTCTTTAAGGAGTCCTTCCCATTGTGTTCTTCCTCAGTCTGATGACCCCCGCCACCCATCAGTGCTTCTCATAGGTCAGCCTGTGTTCAGACACTCCCATTTCTTGATTTACATTTTTCTTTTCCATGTAATTCTGATCATGGCCCCGCGAAGTATTGCTTCCTAAACTTGTCTGCAGATTGGAATCACCTGGGGAGCATCACAAACTACTGATGCCAGTGCTCCAGCCCTGGAGACGGTGATTTAATTGATCTGGGGCATAGCCTGGACTTTGGATTTTTAAAAGCTCCCCAGATGGTGACAAAAATGGTCTTAAATTGATTGTGGTGATGGTTGTACAACTCTGAATAGATTAAAACCATTGAATTGTACACTTTAGTTTTTTAATTTATTTTTTTTCAGTACAGTTGACTTTCAGTATTATTTTTATTAGTTTCAGGTATACAGCATAGTGGTTAGACATTTATATAATTTATTCAGTGATCCCACCGATGAGTCTAGTACCCACCTGGCACTATACATACTGGGGTGCCAACAAATGTATACAAGTGGACACTTTGGTCAACGTTGCTCAAGCAGTAGTTCTCTGTAATCAGAAGTGTCTGGATGCTGATGGTAACCACTTTGAGCACCTCTTGTAATTGCAGAAGTCAAACATGACTTCTATTCATCTTTTGTTATAGATGTATATTGAGTATTATAATTTTAATACAGTTTTCCTTCCTTAAAATGTGTATATATATTTTTGGCACCCTCTGTGATTGTTGCAACATTATTGAGTATATTCTGTATGATGTACTTCACATCCTGTGACTTTTTTTTTAAAGATTTTTTTTTATTGGGGAATTGGGGGATGGGAACAGACAAGTTGCTGTTGTTTTGTTCTTCAGTCTAGTTGTGGAGGACGTTGCTTCATTGGCCCAAGTTGGCACCATCATTGCGCTCTTCCCGGGCGAGGCAGATCAGTCACCAGCTTCTGGACGGCCGCTCACTGCAGCTGCTGGCCGCTCATGCTGGCTGCTGGCTACATACAGGTAGCCCATGGCAACCCCCTGCCACAGGGGCTGCAGCCTACGCTGTCACTGGCAACTTAGGGCAGCCCAGCTCCAGGTTGAGCTGTTGTTCAGCATCTTAGCTGTGGAGGGCAGTGTCACTGGCCCTCATATGTGGGATCCGAACCGGGGCCCTCTGGCGTCCCAAGCCATCACTCCACTCGGCCGGCCCCTGTGACTGTTTTGTAACTACCAATTTGTATTTCTTAATCCCTTCATCTTTTCACCTAGCTCCCAACCCGCCTCCCCTCTGGCAACTATCAATTTGTTCTCTGTTTCTATAAAGTTTTTTCCATTTCATTGTTTGTTTTGCTTTTTAAATTCCACATATAAGAGAAATCATGTGGTATTCATCTTGCTCAGTCTGACTTATTTCACTTAGCACAATACCCTCTAGGTCCATCCATGTTGTCACAAGTGGTAAGATTTCATTCTTTTTTATGGCCGAGTAATATTCCATTATATATATATATATATATATATATATATATATATATATATGTATGTATATATATATGTATGTATATATATATGTACTACTTTATCCAATTGTCTATTGATAGGCACTTGAATTTTTTTCATATCTTGGCTATTGTAAATAGTGCTGCAATGAACATAGGGGTGTATATATCTTTTTGAATTACTGTTTTGGATTTCTTTGGATAAATTGCTGGGTCATAAGATAGTTCTATTTTTAATTTTTTGAGGAACTTCCAAATCATTCTCTATAGTGGTCGCATCAATTTACAATCCCACTAACAGTGTATGAGGGTTCCCTTCCCCCCAGCATCCTTGCCAAACACTTGTTGTTTGTTGATTTATTGATGATAGCCATTCTGACAGGAGTGAGGTGATATCTCATTGTGGTTTTAATTTGCATTTCTCTGATGATTAGTGATGTTGAAAATCATTTCGTACGTCTATTGGCCATCTGTATGTCTTCTTTGGATAGATGTCTGTTCAGGTCCTCTTTCCATTTTTTAATTGGATCTTTTTTTTCTTGGTGTTGAGTTTTATGAGTTCTTTATAAATTTTGGAGATTAATCCCTTATTAGATGTATCATTGGTGAATATTTTCTCATTCAGTAGGCTGTCTTTTCATTTTGTTGATGGTTTCTTTTGCTGTGCAAAAACTTTTTGATGTAGTTTGATGTAGTCCAATTTGTTTATTTTTTTTTATGTTTCCCTCACCCAAGGAGATAGATCTGGGGAAATATATATATATATATATATATATATATATATATATATATATATATCCCATTAAGAACAATGTCAGAGAGTTTACTCCCTATGCTTTGTTCTTGGAATTTTAGGTTTCTGGTCTTATATTTAAAGTTTTAATCCACTGTGAGTTTATTCTTGTATGTGGTATAAGAAAATTGTTCAGTTTTACTTTTTTGCATGTGTCTGTTCAGTTTTCCCCAAACCATTTATTGAATAGACTGTCTTCACCCCACTGTATGTTCTTGCCTCCTTTGTCATAGATTAAATGACCAAATAATGTGGAGTTTTTTGATTACTGATTCAATTTCATTAGTAGTAATCAATCTGTTCAGATTTTCTGTTTCTTCTTATTTCAGTCTTGGAAGATTGTATTTTCTAGGAATTTATCTACTTCTTCCAGATTTTCTAATTCATTGGCATATAATTGTTTTTAATGCTTTTCCATAATCGTTTGTATTTCTGTGGTGTAAGTTGTCATGTTTCCTCTCTCATTTCCTATTTTTTTTATTTGGATCTTTTCTTTTTTTGCTTGATGAGGCTGGTTAAATGTTTATCAATTTTGTTACTGTTTTTAAAGAATCGACTCGATTTCATTGAATTTTTAAAAAGAATTTATTTTGTTTATTTATGCTCTAATCTTTATCATTTCATTCCTCTTCTCGCTTTGAGCTTTATTTTCTATTCATCTTCTAGTTCCTGTAAGTGTAGAGTTAGATTGTTTATTTGAGATTTTTCTTGTTTCTTGAAGTAGGCCTGCATTACAATGAATTTCCCTCTTAGGGCTGCTTTCACTGTGTCCCATAGATTTTGGGTCATTGTGTTTTCATTTTCATTTGACCCAAGGTATCTTTTGATATCCTCCTTGAATCTCATTGTTGACCCACTCGCTGTTTAATAGCATGTTATTTAGCCTCCGTGTGTTCGTGTGTTTTTCAGTTTTCTTCTTGTCATTGATTTCTAATTTCATACCATTGTGACTGGAGAACATGCTTGATATTTCAGTCTTCTTAAATTTATTGAGACTTGTTTTATGGCCTAACATGTTTTCTATCTTGGAAAATGTTCCATGTGTATTTGAAAAGATTGTATATGCTGCTTTGGGGTGAAATGCTCTAAAAATATTAATTAAATCTATTTGGTCTAATGTGTCATTTAAATTTGCTGTTTTCTTGTTGATTTTCTGTCTGGAAGATCTGTCCATTGGTGTCACTGGGGTGTTAAAATCCCTTACCATGAGTGTGTTACTGTCGATCTCTGCCTTTATGTTCGTTAATATTTGCTTTATATACTTAGGTGCTCCTACATTGGGTGCATAAATGTTTGCAAGGGTTGTATCCTCTTCTTGGATTGACCCCCTTATCATTATGTAATGTGCCGTGTCCAGCACAGCAAGGGCAGTGGGGAGTGAGAGGGGCGGCGCCGGGCTGGAGAAACACAAGAGTCAAGGATAGAGTTAAAGTGGGGCCGGGTGCTGCAGCCTCTCTGGGACTGAGCCCCAAATCGGGCCAACCGTAGCTTTTATTAAGAAACTTCAAAGTGAAACTTGTTTTTTCTAAAGTCCGTGTGATAAGTGCCTTATGGCTAATTTCCATCAACCAGCCCCATTGTATTCCAACACCTGCTGTGCCTTCATACTCCCACACACACGCAACCCTCAGGATGGTGCAGCTATGCCACGGCCATGAAAACAAGGGAGGTAACTGACATCATTCCATCAGGTCTCAGTGTTCCAAGACACTCCCTTGAGGAAGCTTTACCAATATCATTCCACCGGGTCTCAGCATTCCAAGACACCTCTTAATGACCTCATTAGGTCAGGGGTTGGTGGGGGTGGGGCATGGCGATCGAGGATGAAGCTGTAAGGCAACAGTAATGTTCCTCTTTGTCTCTTATTATAGGCTTTGTTTTAAATTCTGTTTTGTCTGGTGTGAGTATTGCTACCCCAGCTGTTTGTTTGTTTTCTTTCATTTCCGTTTGCATGAAATATTTTGTATATCTCGTTACTTTTAGTCTGTGTGTGTTTTTTGATGTGAAGTGTGTCTCTTGTAGACAGCATATGTATGGATCTTGTTTTCCATTCAGCTGCCCTATGTCTTTTGATTGGAGCATTTAATCAATTTACATTTAAGGTAATTGTTGATAGATACATAGTTATTGCCATTATATTATTCATCTTTATGTTATTCTGCCCCACCCCCTTCTTCTTCTACTTAAAGAAGTCAGTTTAACAGTTCTTGTAATATTGGTTTGGTGGTGATAAACTCCTTTAGGTTTTTCTTGTATGGGAAGCTCTTTATCTCGCCTTCAATTTTAAATGATAATCTTGCTGGGCAGAGTAGTCTTGGTTGTAGGTCCTTGCTTTTCATTACTTTGAATATTTTATGCCAATCCCTTCTGGCCTGGAAAGTTCCTGTTGGGAAATCAGCTGACAATCTCATGGGAGCTCCCTTGGAAGTAACTAGTTGACTTTCTCTTGCTGCTTTTAGGATTCTCTCTTTGTCTTTAACCTTTGCCATTTTACTTATGATGTGTCTTGGTGTGGGCCTGTTTGGGTTCATCTTGTTCGTGACTCTCTGCATTTCCTGGGCTTGTATATCTATTGGATTGTCATGATGTATTTTTTCTATGTTTTTCATTGCAAAAATGCGTCATGACCTTTCTGACAACCCAGCATTTCCTTCACCAGGTTAAGAAAGTTTTCTGTTATTATTTCTTCAAATATGTTCTCAAGCCCTTGCTTTTTCTGGATGCCCTATGATGCAATTGTTATGCTTGATGTTGTCCCAGATGTCTCTTAAACTATCCTCCTTTTTTTTTTGGATTCTTTTTGCTGTTCTGATTGGGTGTTTTCTGCTACCTTGTCTTCCATATTGATGATTTGATTCTCTGCTTCATGTAGTCTGCTGGTGATTCTTTCTAATGCATTCTGCATTTCAGTTATTGTATTTTCCACTTATGACTGATTCTTTTTTGTGATTTATATGTCCTTTTTTATGCTTGTTGTCTCTTTGTTGAAGTTTCCACTAAGGTCCTTGAGCATTCTTATAACTATTGTTTTGAACTATATATCTGGTAGGTTGCTTGCCTCCATTTTGTTTAGTTCTTTTTCTGGAATTTTCTCCTGTTCATTAATCTGGGATATATTTCTTTGCTTCCTCATTTTGGCTGACTGTGTGTATCTGTTTCTGTGTATTAGGTAAATTGGTTACAGCTCACAGTCTTGGTCAGGTGCCTTTATGTAGTAGGTTCCTTGTGTGGCCCAGTAACACAGTCTCTCTGGTACCTGCACTGAGTGCTCCAGGAGTGTTCCTGTGTGGGTTGTGTGCGCTTTCCTGTTATAGGTGAACCTTGATTTTTATTGGCATGTCAGTGGGTGGGACTGACCCTCAGTTTGACTGGCTGTGTACTTTGGCCACATCCACAGCTTATGGGCTGCTGTGCAGGAGGCTTACCCTGTGGAGCAGGATTCACCCTAGTGGGCTCTGGTGTCAGTTCAGACCATTCTTTGGGGTTTCCGCTTGTGAGGCTAATTGAGTGGTGCTCTGCTGTGGTCTGAAACCGACTTCCAGGTATTTCGTTTCTGGAACCTTTTGGGACAAAGTGACTTGCAGTTGGTCACTGCCTTTGCTGTACCTGGAGTTGGATGTGAGAGGCCATGCTTGGAACTGATGATGGCTGCCACCAGTACCAGGCTTAAGTTAGCTGTGCAAAAAGCCTAGGGCACCCCAAGGTCTGCTGCTGCCTGCTGGCTCCTGTAATGTTCTGGCAGTGATAGAGCTTCATGTGGTGTGCTAGTTGGGTGAGTCTCAGTGATTCACCAGGGTGGGACAAGTTGTATTCACCTTATTGATGTAGGTTCTGGTGTGGTACCATTGCTGATCCTGGAACTACTCAGGGAAAGTTGCAGAGCACACTGAGGCCAGCTGCCACCTGCCTAGGCCCTGTGGATGCTTAAGAGTTGTCCAAGAAAGAGTGCAATACAGGCGGGGCTGGCTGCTCATTGAGAAAGTGCCTCCAGCATTGTGCAAGTTAGGTAGAGCAGGATCCCATGGGGTCACCAGGGTGGAGCAAGTGGAGTTCACGAGGCCAATGCATATTCAGGGCTCAACACAGAAACAATGGTGCTTGTCTGCCAACTGCATGGGAGCAGGATTCTACACAGGGAAAATGGTGACTGTCCCCCCAGTCCTCGTCCTAAAGCCACACAACTCAGTCTCTCCCCATATGTCTCTGATGCCTCCGGAGTCACTGTCCGTCCTCTGGAGCCCAGGATGAGTGCCTGTGAGTGAGTCTCTGTGGGGGCCATTTAAGAGGATGTCTGGGTTTCCTGCAGCCTTCCAGTCCATTGTTTTTCCACAGCCAGATGTGGGGGCTTCTCTTCCTGGCACAGGCACTCTGGGCTGGGGAGCCCAGTGTAGGGCTGAGGTCTATGGCTCCTCCAATGTGGGGGAACCTCCACAGCTGAGATATTTGTCCTAATTTTAAACCGCCATACATGGGTGTGGGGCCAGCCCCATCTGCATCGCCACCCCTCCTACCAGTCTCGACATATTTTCTTTTTATGTCCTTGGTTATAAAACTTTTGTTCGGTTAGACTTCAGATGGTTCTCCAGGTGGATTATTCTATAATTTAGTTGTAATTTTAATGTGGGCATGGGAGGAGGCAAGCACAGCATTTATCTACTTCACCATCTTGGATTTCCCTCTGTGTTACTGCACGTTCTTATGAGTTGTACACTTTAAATGGGTGAATTGTATGGTTTTGTAAAGTGTAGCTCAATACAGCTCTTACATAAAAAATAATAATAAAAAAATTAAAAAATTCTAGGTGAATAATTTGGGAAGCACTGCTATAAAGTAAATTGGGAAACTGAGACCTAGATTAAAATAAGTAACTTGCCCAAACTCTCATAGCAGCCAGGGTGGAATAAGAACCCGGTAGTCTGAGACTAGAGCTTATCTTCTTATCAACTTCACTATCCTATTGTCTTCAAGCATGAAGATGAATCTGCTATCCTATGACTCAACAGGCGGGCGCTTGGAGAAGTCGTGATAAATTTGCTCCCATCTATCCACACATGTCACCTTATGTAAGCAGTAGATCTCATTTGCAAAATAATTGGCTTTAGGACAAGCTAAAGGAATTATCTCCCTTGGGAATAAAATTCTCAACTGCTTTATCACAGTCCTGAAATGAGCTAAGCCAGCCTCCTTTGGTGGCCAGCAGGCATCCTCAGAAGCACATTTAAAGAGGGACATGCTGGTATCAAAGTTATAAATTCAAAACCAACTGTTCCACATCCTTAAGCCTGAAAATAGAATTCTATTTAAAAGATATTGCCTAGTATGTTATCTTGTACTTTATCAACCCTCTACTGAATTTGGGTACAAAATACACATAAAAATAGTTTCACTATATAATAGGAGAAATGTTTGGGTTTGGGTGCAGATAGGAAATAAGGCAAACCTATTTTTACCAGTTCCAGAAAAACACAAAAGCGAAAATACTTTTGAAAGGAAAGAATAAATCTCTATTGATAACGAATTGTCGTAAATGTGTTTTCTAGAAAGAATACTAAAGGTGTAAGTCCCTAGAGCAGCATGGCGACTTTTCTGGGAGCAATGCTTTGTCTCTTATATGTAAAGGTGATTGCTGCTGACCTCTTCATGGCTGCTGCTGTTTTCCCGATGTGCTCCTTTTTTGAATAAAAATTGAGTTCAAAAGATGAGCTCAGCTTAGAACGGAAAGGGAACTCATTAAAAATGGCCTTTCTAAAGGCTTAAAGGTTGAGTTTCAGGGGCAAGTTTAGTTCATTTTGCTTTGCTAGTTAGGTGCCAAGTATCTCCTAAAGTGTTGAGAAATCTAGCAATTTGCAATCTATTTCTTATTGTCAAATATCAACTGTAAGATAGTAAGTTATCTTTAATATTCAGGATTTTTTTAAAAAACCTGGTTTTGTCTATACTTGCCTGAAGTATTTGCCTGAATTAGTGTTTGATTTGTTTTTAAATTAATATCAGTTTCCCTCTTTTAAATCAATGAAATCCATTGCTCTGATATTTTTCAAGGAAGAAAGAGTGCACTTAGAATCTGACGGTCAGGAGTATAAGTAAGAGCTGGGTGTTTTGGAACGAACTTAAAAGGCGGTATTGCTTATGAATCCTTTTATTTTGTGTTTAGCCCAGCTGAATGTCATTAAGTAAACATGTGGCCTGTGAGGGCTGAGGGCCCAGGCAGCCAGGGTGATGTGTCTACCTGCTTGGCTCAGAGTGGCACTCACGGCTAACTTGACCTCCCATTTTCTTAACGGCTCCTCTACACTTCCATCCTATTAGCTCTTTCTTCAAAATATGTCCAGAATATGACCACTTCTCACTCTGCCACTGCAGCCTGACTAATTCAGGCCCCCACCATTTATCCTCTGGCTCACCTATAGCTTTTTAAGTGTTTGGGCCACTTTTAGTCTTGCCTAGTCATAATCCATTCTCCACACAGAACCCTAAGTGCTCTCTGTAAAATTTAAATTAGATCATATAACTCCCTTGTCTGAAAACCTCCAAAGGCTACCTATTTCAATAAGAGTAAAATTTAAATGGCTTAGCCTGGCACTGCAAGTTCTGTGCCAGCCTTATCTTTTCATCTTCAGTCCGGATCACATCCCCCTACTGCACCAGCTCCAGCCATGTTTATTTCTTTCACAATTCCACTCTGCCTGCACAAGGCCCTTCATGTTTGCTCTTCCCTTTAATCAGAAGGTCTTGAGAGCCCCCAATAAATAGTAGATCTCCTTCCTGTTCAGGTCCCCAAATTTATGAAATAAATTGTAAAACAAAGGAATGGTTGATAGAGACCAGTCTTGGTGGACATGACTTTAAATCTTAGCCAAGGTGCTAGCTCAGGAATTCTCAGTCTTAATATATATACGGATTATCTAGGGATCAGGTTAAATGCAAATTCTAAGCAAGTAGGTCTGGAGTGGAACTGAGAATTTACATTTCTACCAAGCTCCCAGGCAATGCTGGCCCTGTTCCTCCCCAGACCACATCATGTATGAAGGGGCTGGCTGGTATTGGCCAAATATCTTACTCTTGCAAAATATTCAGTGCCGGGCTCCTCTTAAAACCTAGGAGTGGGCGAAAGGAGGCCACTCTAACTAACTACCATCCTGCCTGGATGGCTGGCTTCTTACCTCACCCTGGTCTCAGGTGGGACTTTCTTTCTCAGAGGGATGCCACCTGACCACCCAGTCTCAAACAATGATCCCACTGCCCCTCCCTCTCAGCTCTTTTATCCCGTTTTATTATGTTTTTTCCGGCTCTTACAACAGTCTGGAAATCTTGTTTTACTTATCCTTTTTCTTCTGATCAAAGAAGGGAGCTTATCTGTCTTGTCCATTGCTGTATCCTCATCACCATAAAGAGCAGTGCTCACTATCCATAGTAAGATAGATTGACCATAAGTTCCATGATGATGGGGCCATTTCTTTCTTGTTAATCATTGTATTTTCAGCACCTAACACAGGACATGGCACATTGTAGATGTTGAATACATAAATGAAAACTCAAGTTAAAAATAAGGAAAGCATATTTTAGAGTCATAACTAGGGGATCAAACTAACGTGCAGGTGTTAATTTTACCTCTGGATAGTCCAGACCAGGGGTCGGCAAGCTGCAGCTCGCGAGCCACATGCAGCTCTTTGGGTTCCGTTCCGTCTCAAAAGTTTGCCGACCCTGGGACTCCAGATCTTCTCTCCACATTTCCCTAGGTTTTCTTTCTTTCTTTTTTTTTCTTTTTTTTTTTTTTTTGGTAACAGACTAATTCCCAGAATCCTGTAGTCAGGGCAATAAAATCCGGGGAGTGTTTTAATATTGACAATGTTGCCTGAGTAGCTTTAACAGGCCTTTTTTTGGGGAGCAGGGGGCAGAGTCCATTCTATTCTCAAGAGGCTGCCAAAGACCCACCATGTGATAGGAAGCCATTGTCCACCAGCACTTCTGAGCATAGGCACAAACATTCCTGTGAGAGAATGAGCCAGCAGTCCTCTATCTCCAACTCAGTTTTATTTGAATGATATCAAAACCACAAAGTTCAGGCACTGAGTTTCCTTTTTGAGTCACAGTGGATAATGACCTGAAGTCTTTTCTCATCTCTGAGAGAATTTGGCTTATTCACCTGTCCTCTGCCCAAATAGCTACTGCAGATTTGCTCATTTCAACATCCTTGATAGAGGCCCCCCCCAACCCCCATTTTATCATCATCTGAGGTTACGAATAATGGCTCAGATATTCTTTGACTAGCTTTTATTCTGTCAATACAGGTTGTCAGGATTCCATTTCTGTAACTTGGCTGTAACTGGCTTAAATGTAGAAGGAGAGGGAGAGAAGGAATTTAACTAAGATTTTTTGTGTCTTATGGTCCAGGTGCTTTGGGAGAATAGTTATATAGAATGCCTGCACTTGCTGATTGGCTTTGTTCTCTGTTTCCAAAGGGATTGGCTTTTACATAGGTCCTGCCTTGGCATTTATCTGATTGGTACTTTAATGTCTAATTCCTACATATATGTCAGTGGTTTAGAGCAGTCTACTGTATTGGTTTGGTTTGGTTTAAAATAGTAGGTTCTTACAGGATACATTAAACAACTGTTAAACACTGGAGATAGAGACATTGAAAAGTGCATTGAATGAATCCATTATTCAACTGATGTTTATTGGGTATTGACCATTTGCCCACCACTGTGCTGGCTGCTATGTATATGGGAATGTTAAATGAAAATCTTTCTTTCTTAGAAAGGGACTTTTCTTTCTAGTCTCTGGCTCCTTCCTTCCCTCTATCCCCTTCTTACACACACACACACACACACACACACACACACACACACACTCACTGTTTTCATTAGGGAAAGCAGCAATTACCCTGCCTGGTGACAGGCTAGCATCTACTGAGCTATGGTCCACATGATAGTGGGGGGGAAGTTCATTGCCTAAAAGTGGAAAAGGGGCTTCATCCTGCCCTTTTTCTTTTGGGCTAGTCAGTAGCTGTGAATGGTGTGCTCATGAGTCTCCACTCCATAAGAGAGGCCTGTCTGATTCTTCCCAGTTACCATGTTCAACCTTGGACTGGGGGAGAAGGTCAGATCAGACCAGCACTGCGGAACCAGGGTCCTGAGGTGAAGAAGCAGGAAGACCCATTTGGTTTCTGGCCTGAACCAAGTAATTTAATAGAATTACTTAGAGAATTTAGAGACTGCTGGGAACTGCTCAGCCTTTTCTAAAGGTGTTCTTGCCTCCCTGTGTGGCTTCTTTGTCTGCTTGGGGAGGGGCAATGATAGAGAACCCTGGCCTCAGGCGCATTCTCTGCCCTCAAGGAGATCAAGATCTAGTGAGCTAGAACACTGAATGCATAATTGCAGTGTGTGTGAGGGGTGCTGTATTAGGAGTGTGTCCCAGGGGCTGTAAATACAATGGATGGTTGGACAGGCCCTTCCGCATGTGTTACACTAACGGGTGAAGGCCCCATTGTTCTGCAGCAGATTGCATCATTGATACCCCAGACAGTGGTAGGAAGCTGCCTGCAAATGTAAGCTACAATTGCCTGGGTGTGGCCTTGCTGGCTTACTCATGCACTTTTCAGTTTGCCCATCAGAGCTTACCATGTCACAGTTTAGTTTTGGTATTAACTGAGATATGAAGCCTTTGGGAGCTGTCATCTAGAGACTTTGGTACTTGACTTTTCCAAACATAGGGCTCTGGTCTGTCCCCAGCAGCCTGGCATTCCCAGAAAAGCAAAGAGAAGGCCTCATGCCATGATACACCCCAGTGGTTTCCATGGCCATCAACACAGGGACTCCAGCATCTTAGCAATAGGCTTAAGCAATTCCAGGAGAGTCTGAAAAACAAGCAGATTTGTTTCACAGTGTTTGTAGCATGGCTTTGTAAAGAAACAGCATAAGTGCTCATAGAAGGGCCATGCTCTCTCTCATGTTCTGGAGCTGGGCGGTTAAACAACCTCCAGAGAGATGTATGCTTCCCACCTTCTCAGCAAGTTAGTGCGGAAAGTGAGATTGGCATGAGCAAACACTTGGTGAGCAAGAGACCTCTTTTGGGGCAGTTTTTGAATTTAGCATTATTCTGTGTGCGTTATCCTCTAAAGCCAGGGAAAGTGTACCGGCATTTGAAGGGAAACAACAATAAAGAAATAATAAAACGTTATTAAATGCAATGTTTGAAAAGCACATTTAACAAAATCAAAGGCAAGAAGGGAAATGTCAGCAGCAACAATCTTAGGAAATGTCATTGGAGAATTCAACTGTAACCGAGAGTTCTCCACAGTAAGTGTGCCCTGCGCTCCTTGGTGACAGTGACACATCTTTTGTGATCCTTTCTAAATGCACCCTCAAAATGGGTTAATGTGGTTCTTGCTTTATGCTGAATTTCATAGAAATAAATGCCCCTAGGGTAATTTTAATTGTCTCTATTTCTTTTTCTCTCATATCCCCTGTACAGTTGAAAATTAATACTACTGTGAATTTATGGAATTTGCTAATTAGTAAGAAGCTTGACACTTACAAATACAAAACTATGAATAAACCTACTAATTTAAAAATTTTGTCACCATCAGAATGTTCCCATGGAAGCTGGAAGCCCCAAGAAAAATGTGGTCTTTAGAGATTTATTAACAAGGTGATTAGTCAGAGGGTTATTATAGGACATGTTATTTCAGTGCTAGAAGTTTATTATTTATGTTCCTATTTCAAAGAGTTGGTATTCTGAGAAATACATGTGTTAATACATCCTTAACCTAAAATGGATTGGACCATCTCAGGGCTGCCATGAAAGTTTTCCCTGGATCACTAAAGTCTAAAACTGGAATGAACAGTAGGTTTTGCATGTCATGCAGCAACTCCAATTGATTAATAATGACTATCTAGAGGGTGCTGTAAAGATCCTGCAGGAGAATGAGTCATAGTTGATTAGTGATGTCTGTCACAGCTACAGCAGGAGGAAGCCACAGCATGAGTGCCAGGTAGGGTCCCTTCCCAATATCAATGAAGCCAGGCAGTGAGCTTACCCCGTACCTTTTATTCTTTTCATCAGGGATCATAACTCTTGAGAATCTGTTCAGTGAAGAAAATGTTCCTCCTGGACATTGCAGCAGGAGGAGCAGAATGCCTTTCTAGAACTGTGAAGAGCCTGCTGAGTGAGAGTTTCACCTGAGCCATGGAACAGCTCGATGTGGCATGTGTGTGTCCCAGACAGGGAGGCAGGTCAGGAGATTACAGTTGGCTGAGTGGTTTACAGTTTGTTTCCTGTTACAGAAAAGAGCTGGGGCAGGGTCTAGAGTGAGCCCCTCTGTTGTCAGCAGCAATTCCAGGTACAGGCTTTAACAGCATGCATCATGGCACACATTGGAAGAACTATAAAGATAGGAGTAGGTTGTACCCACAAAGCGTGTGCCTGGCAGGACTCTTGGAATAGGGATCATCGAAACAAAGTCGCTGAAGCTGGGAGAAAACTTTTCAAGAGCAATTTTAAAGCATTCTATTTGTTTCTGTTTTGAAAAGCAATGGCCCTTCCTCACGTTTGTCATTAAACCAAGGTTCAAATGAGTAGGTTACTAAGAACTGGCATTTGCAATGTTATTTTACAAGCAAGGGACTTTAAGACTACAGAACTCAGAGATGCCATCTGGGAGAATACTCATTGTCATTTTTCTAAGACTCAACATCCATTCAACAATATGTACACACTTAGTGATTGCTTGTCAGTCTTTCAGTTATTGTGCTGTGTGTCTCAGCCCGCTTGGCAATGAAAGTTGCCATATATTACACTTAGCAATGACACGTGCTCAAAGTAGCGTTGCCTGTAACTCTAGATGCTTCACTCAATCATGGGTGAACCAAGGGAGCAGATGAGGCAGAGTCACATAGAGTGTAAAAGAGACCTTGATTGTGCCCTGGGCATGTCTGTTTGGTCCTTAGAGATCTGGCATGGCCACCCTGTGGGCTCTTTGTAATCTGTTTCCACCCATGGAAAACCAGGCAGACTGACTTCATGGGCAGCAGCTATTGTGCACTTGAAACTTAATACCTCTCCAAACATTGCATCTTTTTCTGTGTTCCTCTTGTCAGCGCCTCTTCTCATCCACCTAGATGGAGACATTTGGTGGTGCAGTGTGGGCAGAAGATCTTTCTGAGCATTGTTAGCGATAGAGAGGAGGCCAATGCCCGATGCCCTGGGTACAAACCTTAGTTCACCTTTAACTTGCTGTGTGGACTTGGGCAAGTGACTTACACTCTCAGTGCTTTCTTCCTCTGTGAAATCAGAATGATGAACATTCCTCATAAGGCTATTGAGAGAATTCAGTGAGACATTTATATAAAGCAGTTAGTATAAGGCCTGGTTTATAATAAGGTCTGTGGGACTATCAGCTCATATTATTAGTATGGTTAACAAATGCCAATTTTACATAAGTTACTGCACAAGTTTTCTAAGTGTCTACATGATCGGCATCAGTGAGAGGTGTTCTTGCTGCATCATATGTATAAATGCTAACCCTCAATTACTAGTTTCAGAAATGGCTTCTCTTAGTTCATAAAGCTGTGAAAAAAGAGAACATTCTTAATTCCTGTGCACAGTCATTCCTAGACAGTGTTCAACATGGTGTTCATTGTAGATATGAGGAAGCAGCTGCATAGGATACAGGTAGAGTTTCACACCTGGGGGAGGCCACCATTCATCACCTCTGATGCCAGCCTCCATCACCTTCAGGGTGTTTGGATTCCCCAAAACCTACCCTAAGCCCTAATTTTGTCTCTCCCTTCTCTGAGCAGCGCTTGGTAGTCAGTTCGATTTACTGAGAAGAGCTTTGATCTCTGACTTTTATGGATTTTGTTTTCTCAACATCTACTGTACGGGCTGTTGGGTTTTAAATGAGCTAATGCAGGTCAAGTGCCTAATGTAGGCCCTGGCACATAGCATTCAGTCAATGCTCGTTTGTTGTCATCGGTACAAGGCTCTTGGTGCTGTAATAGGATATGAAGTCCAGGAAGAGATGGATACAGGGTCACTCCATCTTCCCTCATTACCTACAAAGATGTCCTCATCATAGATTCAGAGGGAACTGGCTCATTCTTCATCCTTTATCTTTCTGTCTCCTATGGATCTGGGCCTGTCTTTCCTAGGTGCTCGGAAAACTTCATAGATGTTAATTAATATTTATACAGCACTTCTCCCATTTGGAGCAACATGCTGAACGCTGTGGGAGATGTCAAGGAAAGTTTGTATACAGCCTGATCACCCAGATGATCGTAAGAGCTCCATTTTTTTTTGGAGGTCAGGAGGAAATCAAAAGTAGCAGTAAGAAAATGACCAATTAGTCTTCCTTTTGAGAACGCTCAGCTCCAGTAAGCCCTTATACAAGTGAAGAGGATGACAAGGAAGGATGAAACAGTACAGCATTATTATAAGGGAGGTAACAGCCAGTATGTAAATGAGTACGACCACACAGGAAAGCTGTTTTGAGTCGGTGTGAATCATAAGACCAAAGTGAATGCATAATAGCCACCCTGCAAACTCGAGCTCTCCTGCAGAAGCTTGCCTGTGGACAGAAACGTCCCACCTGGCCTGAACAATGGAGCCACGTGATGGGATTCAGGTGTGGGTCTCAGTCTGCATGCTCATTAGTGTTCGATGATGCTCCGCAGTAGGCAGCCAGAGCCTCATTACTGTTCATAAGAGTAAGCTAATAATTACGAGTTGTGCATTTCCAAATGGTGACAAATAGAATGAAGAGGTAATGAGATGGGTAGGAATGGAGATCCCCTGACGCGTGCCTATCGTGGTGAGAAGATGAAGAAATGAAAAAAGTGCCGTTGTCATGCCAAGAGATATGGAGCAATACCTATTTGTCTGTGGAGCCCGGAAATGGGAAGGTGTATATCAGGCAATGAAAAGCAAAACTACCCTGGATGGAGCCCTGCATAATACTGCGCTGCAAAATTCATTATGGGGGAAGAAGGGTCAAGACTTGGGCTGACTTCCAATATATATTTTATTTAAGATTTCATGCTGGTGAAATATGCAGAAGCAGCTGTAGGGTGGGAGGAGCATTGTTTCGAGACCCCATGAGTAAGAATCTCTCTTGATTATCTATCTGCCATTGCAATAAGGTCTGACTATGTTGGCTGTAGTGAGACCATAATAAAGAGGCTATAGTTTGACTTTTTGTGATTTCATTTAACCAGTATTTTCTGAGGATCTAGAAGAAGCCAGTGGTTGGGTAGTCTGGGATGGCCTTGGATTCAAGACCTTGAATTTCGATCTTGTTATCAAGTGGGTTTTCCATATGCTATAGAACAGCATTGCCAGGAGATCTCTGTCACACAGTTCTAAACCTGTACCCTTACTAGGTCTTATCACCTGTAGCAAGTTAAGTACTAGATTTTATCATTATGTAATTATCTTCTCAAGAGCACAGCTAGAAATTGCTGAATACTCATATAGTAGAACACTTAAAATAGAAGTACGTCCATCTATAGATTATGAGTGACATGTAGCTATGATTGACACTCTAATTAGCCTTACTATTCCATTTTAGCAAAAATCTGTGAGTGGCATTGCTTTATCACAAAAATCCAGACATTTCACATCAGTCAAAAAATGGTGGAGTCATTTTTCTTGCGTGCAGAGGTAGTAATTATTGTCTTGTATTCACTTGTGTTGGGAGCTTTAATCTGTTCAATATTAATATTTAAAATATAACACAATATGGGTAATTTTGCTCTGGATTTCTTTTTTTTAACACGTCATAAGCCTTAAGGAAGAAATATAAGTGAAAGCCCTCGCGTGTCTCTCGCCCTCGAGAGAGCACTGAGAAAGGGATGCTAACATGTGGCTTCTGCTACTGGAAGATTATGGTTACTTTAAATTTACCATATAAGATTTTGGCACAAGTTCTGAGTTGAGCTTTCCACATACCTCTGCAGCCCATGGAGAGGAACTCTTATGAATCTTTTATTGCTATGTAAAGAGTGTAGTATAATTGGGAATGTAGTAGAAAATTTGGCTACTACAGAAGGACACATGATATTAAGGTGATATTTCAACCTGTAATTCTCTTCCTTAAGTATTGTTTTAATATCATAACCTGCAAGTTCCCCTCTGCTATTGCAGCCTATGTGAAGATATGGTTGGGGTAATTTTTACTGTTATGATGAATCTTAGCATCCATCAGATTGAGGTCACGCCATGCTTTGTCTTTCAGCTTAGAAGTCTTCCTATTTTATTCAGCCTTCTGTCTTTCTAACCTGAGTGGGTTATCTACAAATACAAACCTGATTTTCTAAATGGCTCTAGGCCTTAATGCTAGTGTTCTAGGTTCTCACCACCTGTATTTGGTTTGGTAGCAAACATTCCTTAAAATGATATAAGTAATTTTAAATTTATACATTTTTGCATATATGGTACTGTGTTTAATACTCCAGGTCAGATTGAAGTTTAAAACACATAGAACTCAGTCACGCATTTCCTGTATCTTTCTTTACTAGATGAAAAGAACTTTAGGATCATATTGGGTTGTTGGAAAAGCCATAATATATTTTTTCTGTTTTTCATTGCAAAAATGCATCATGACTTTTCCAACAACTCAATATATATACTGGGGGTGCCAAAAAATGTATACAAGTGGACACTTTGGTCAGCATTGCTCAAGCAGTAGTTTGCTATAATCAGAAATGTCTGGACTCTGATGGTAACCACTTTGAGCACCTCTTGTAATTGCAGAAGTCAAATGTGACCTGTATTCACCTTTTGTTATTGGTGTATATTAAGTATTACAATTTTAATAGTTTTCCTTTCTCAAAATGTGTATACATTTTTTTGGCACCCTCTGTACTTATATAACAGATGGGCTCTTTTTGAAAAACAGGTCTCTAGTGGGTCAGTCAGAGAAGGAGGTTGGCAGTTCACATTACCCAAGGATATTTGAAAATAATCCCTTTATATAGCTTCTCCAGTGCCTGGTCATGGTAGAAAATAAAAAGTTTGCAAAGAAGACAATAGGATTGATTCCAAACCTATTTTCTCAGTGAAAAAAATCATTAATTCCCAGATTTCACCTATTAGCTGTACACACACAAATGATTTAAAAACATTTTATATGTGGATTCACTATTCTATGACAATAAATGACTCATAATTACATCATATAAGACTATATATATTATAATTATATAAGTATAAGGCTATACATACCAGGAGCGCCAAAAAAATGTACACATTTTAAGAGATGTTATCTATGTATTACTTTTCGAAGGTGAATTAGAGTAACAGTGTGAAGTATGACATTCACTTAAAGATGACGTTAATTAAATGAATGCTAGCATCATTCATTGTAGTACAATTTTAATCCAGTTTTTCCCTTTCTTAAAATGTGTATATATTTTTGGCACCCTGTTTATATTAAATTATGTAAATATAAGGTTATTTATTATAATTATGTAAATATAAGTTGATGTGTATGATGAAGTTATGTTTTCCTTATTTGTATTTCATTCTTTCATTGGACAAATCAGCTACAAAGCAGGTGTCATTATTGGGGGGTGGTGTGATGGCAAGAATGTTACAGGTCCAAAGCTCTGTGGCACAACGCAGAGAATAGGTGTAAATACTTGTCAGGAAGTTGTCAGTGAATAGTCAGCAATAAGGAGTTCGTGGCCCTCACTGCACATTAGAATTACCATGGGGACTCCTACAAACAAACAAAAGTATAAGCCCCCAAAATACCCTGATGCCCAAGTCTCAGTTGGACCAATTAAAATAAAATATTTGGGAGTGGGCAGTTGGTAAGGATGTTGAGAAACTGAAACCTTCACTCATTGATGGCAGTAATGTAAAATGATGGAGTTGCTAAGGAAAATAGTTTGGCAGCCCCCAAAAAAGTTAAATATAGAGTTTCCATATGACCCAGCAATTCTGTTCCTAGGTATATACCCAAGAGAACTGAAAACATATGTCCACACAGAAACTTGTACCTGAATGTTCATAGCAGCACTATTCATAATAGCAAAAAAGTGGGAAAAAAACAAATGTCCATCAACTAATAAATGGATTAAACAATGTGGCATTCACACAATGAGATATTATTTAGCCTTTAAAAGAAATGAGGTACTGATACCTGCGACAATGTGGATGAACCTTGAAAACATTATGCTAAGTGAAAGAAACCAGATACAAAAGGCCTTATACTATATGATTCCATTTACATTAATTGTCCAGAATAGGCAAATCTATCCCCAGAGCAGAGACAGAAAATAGGTAATGATGGCCCAGAGCTGCAGGGAGCGGGGAGTGTGGATTACCTGCTAATGGATATGGGGCTTCTTTTCACAATCATGAAAGTGTTCTGGAATTAGGTAGTGGCCATAATCGCACAACTTTGTGAATATACTAAAAACCAGTGAAATGTATATTTTAAAAGGGTGAATTTCATGGTGTGTGAATTGTATCTCATTTTTTAAAAATCTTAGAAAAAAGTATATGGGAGTATGGGGTGACTTTTATTTTTATTAAGCTCCTGATATGATTTTACAACAGTAAAGATCATTTTAAAAAGCGAAATTTGAAAACTCAGCACTCCGTAGCTTAAATGTTTGTGATGTAAGTGTGTGCGTGTCTCCAGCTATCCATTTATATACCTTGCTTGTTTTCCAAATCATCGGTAAAACTGTGTTTGAGAGCCTGGCTAGCTATAAGTACATTGTTTCCTCAGTTAGATGACAGGTCAGGTTTTTTTCTGTTAAGGTTAGTGTTGCGATCCATTAGCCAGCAGCTTTTCAAGTTCATATACATTTTTGATTAATGTTTGAGCACCCAGTTTTTAAATGAAGTGAATTGAGATAGAAACATGTTTACCAGTGGTAGAAGTATCTGGAGTTTGTTTTTTGCAGTGTAGTTTCCTCTGCTGACTCCCAAAGAGGGTCATGTCTTCTATGGTTGGTCTAGATTCCCACCATTTGCTGAGTCACCTCTAATATGAAGACATTCATATTAGTGGTCACCTAATGGTGGTGCAGTGCCAAATATATGATTTTGCTTGTTTTTTATTTAACATTTGTATACCATTTATATAAAAGCATGATTTGAAGCAATTTACCAGTATTAACTTTCGTTAGCTGCCAATTAACAATTGTTTGTTGAATAAAATCTGGCATTACTTTTTGACAGGGTACAACCCTGACAATAATATGATGACCAGCCTTATCAAAGACTGTATGTGTGTCCTTGAGAAGAAAGAGCTGTTGTTATCCCCATTGCACAGGCTGATCCAATAGCTGCGTTCTTACCCTCTTTATCTCAGAGGTTCTGCTGGAATCAGGCTAGGATGGAGTTCTAAATCTCTTCTTTTAGGAAGCTCCCAAGAAGATTTTAATTGGAACTAGTGTGCAAACTCTTTTTGTTTTACTTCTCAAACTGTAATGGGCTTATTGACACACAAGGGATCTTATTAAAATGCAGATTGGGTTGGAGCCTGGAAATCTGCATTTCTCACAACTCTCAGGTGATGTAGACATTGATGATCAGCAGACCGCATTTTGATGACCAGCTTACTCTGTTGCTTGTGGAAATGATGCAGACGTTTTGTCCCAAAGAAGTCATTTGCCGTAGAAAGTGACGAGGTTTCCTGACAGTCTGTTGGTTAGAATTTCATAGCCTCATGAGCACGGCCCATTAGGTGCATTTGCTGAGTTTTGAGTTTCTTAAACTTTAGTTGGTAGGTTTTGAATGGCCCTCACATTCTCAGAAAGGAGTTTATATTTTGTGTTCTCCGTTTGATAAAATAATATGAAAATAATAGACATAGGCATAGATTCTGAATCACCAATCGATTGTCATATAACAGAGTACTATCCTGTGGTTTTGGCATCAAGAGATCCCCTAAAGTGACAGTGATCTTTAATTATGTGTCTCAGAGTGGGCTCCCTGAAATCTTAAATTCCCATTTGAGAAATCCATACAGAATATCCTGTATGAACAGTATTTTCTAATCAAGACCCTATAAAGTCCAGAGTGAATTTTAGTAAGCTACTTGATTTACTAGGTACATAACAGTTTTAAAATGAGAACATTGGATCTCAGTGATCTCTGAAGTCCTTTACTGCTAAAAAAATTCTTTTTTTTGTTTGTTTGTTGTTGTTTTTTTGTGGGTGGGGGGACAAGACTAGAAGCACATGACTGTTAAGTTAGCTGGATAATAACATTTGAAAACAAACCAGGAAGGAAGCTGAAGTGAGCTGTTGTCACCTCCTGTTGTAAATGGTGGGGAAATTTCACATTTTGGAGCACTTGCTTTTGTGGCCATTGAGCCTTATTCCACTACAAGTTAGGTTGCCTATCTAGACCTATCAGAAAATGACTGATCAAATCCACTGAGTTACAAAATTAAATGTGAATAGTAGAAACCTTCGTATTGCTTCCTTTCTGTTCACTAAATTTTGAGTTCTAAAAGTTCTAAAAATAATATGATGCTACTATCTAGTGAGAATAATAGGATACAGAGACGTAGAGAAAGGGTGTACAAATAACTTCCATAGCTGACAATTTGGGAAATGGAAACTCACTAAACACTGTGAAATCACATATTTTTAGTTCAAAATAAAATAAGTTATTACTAAGGAACACAAAAAAAATCAATTGGCTAAAAATATAAGACTTTGGTTTTCATTAATATACTTCAGCTCTGCTGTTTGGTTATAAAGAGATCTATGTAAGCCTTAGTCACTTTCTGGAATGAACCTAGTTCCTTCTATTTCTGTCTTAGCCAAGGCCCACGAATAAGTCTAAAGGCCTAAACCTCAGACTGAGGTCCCTAACCGAGCACTTGGTTCTCTGGATGGGACAAGCCATCATCTCCATATTTATTAAGAAACTGGCATCCCAGGAGATAATTTTTTTTTTCTGAGAATTCAAAAGAATATTGGTGTACCCAGCCTTCTTGTTTGGCAAAGAAGATTCAGCAATTTTACTTTAGCTCAAAATAAAATTGCTTTCTGCCATTTTCCTGTAAGAGGAAAGTCTTTTTTATTTATCTCAGCCTTGCAGACAGCTTCAGATCCTGGAGATGCAGGAATGCTTCCATCATACAATATTGGCTCTTATACTTTTCTCTACTTTTGTTCCCTTTATAGTTCCTGAAGTATTTTTCTTCTCCATTGAAATTAAAACTTGAGGAAGTATGTCTGCTGGCAGCACAGATAGGCAGAATTTTACTAAGTTAAAGAAGAAGCAAAATTGGATTTGAGCAAGGCCATATAATAACATTAGCATTTTGGGGTGCCAATGTCATGTGACAGACGTAGATATGCCTCACATGTGCTGTCATCCACTGTTTTCAGATGAGGTATCTGAGAATATCTGAGAGTGTGAAGTTCAGAGAATCATTGCAGATCAGGGAGTGGCAGAGACAATGCTCCAGTGCATGTTCTCTGAACTCTCATTTCAGCTCTTCATGCTTCCTCTCAACAAATGGTAGTTTGTGAGTTGTGTGGACATATCAAAAGAGAAGGAATACTGATGAGGTCAGATGGCAGTCAACATTTCAAATTGTTGGCAGGCCAAACTCATGAGAAGAAATGTATAATAGAATTACATGAGCTTGTTGGCAAGGGTTGTGTAGGAAGGAGAGAAATGAGAAGCCAGGTAGCCTTGGGTAGAGGAGAAATGGGAAACAAGCCTAAATTGTAACCCTAGGAGTGAGTTTAATGGACAGATGACTATCAGAATGAATGTAATCATTATTTAGATGGATTGGAGCTATTTTCCCAAAAGGCATCTCGAAGAAATAAAAATATGAGAAGACTGAGAAAAGAATTAAGAGAGGGAGAATTAATAGAAATGTTAGGTAGAATCCCTGACAGGCAGGGAAGTAAACTGAGGCCAGGGAATATTTGAAGGCATACTGGACAGGAATATAAATAATGCACTGAAAACTGAAGACCTCACATGAAAAAGGTGAATGGGCCACCAAACAGGAGGACTCAGGAAAATAGGCTGTAGTGGGTTGAATAGTGTACCCCCTGAAAAGAACATCAGAACTCAACCTTATTTGAAAATAGGATCTTTGCAGATGTTATTAGTTAAGATGAGGTAATACTGGATTAGAGTGGGTCCTAAGTCCAATTACTTGTGTCTTCATAAGAAGAGACAACACACAAAAACATAGTCATGTAAAGATGGAGGCAGAGATGGGAATGATGCTTGGACAAGCCAAGGAGTGCCAGCTATTTTTGGCAACCACCAGCAGCTAGGGAATGGCCAGGATGAACTCTGCCCTAAAGCTTTTGGAGGGAGCAGGGCCCTACCAACACCTTGATTTCAGTCTCCTAGCCTCCAGAACTGTGAGAAAATAAATGTGTTGTTTTAAGCCACCTGGTTTGTGATAATTTGCTACCACAGCCCTCAGAAACTAATGCATAGATCATTCAACAAAACTCCAACAGTTTTGAGATAAGAACTAGAGCATCCTCCAGTGAACAGGAACTTGGTTGTCACTGGACTTTTTTCCTAGCAACACCAGGATGTGAGAGGGCAAAGGAGTCAGAGTTTCAAAGTGTCGCAACAGCAAATTTAAGTTTAAGATTTTATTTCTGGTTACTATATTTAAATGGGAGGCTAAAAGATATCATGTATAAAATCTCAGTTTGCCACATATATATAGACCCTCTCTGGAAGTAACTTTAGAGAACATTATAGGAAAAAAAAAATCCAGGAAGAAGAAATGAAATGTGGGAAATAAAGAGCAAGTAGAGAATTGAATGATTTTTGCATAAAGAAACAATAACAACTTTAGTTCCTAGGAGTGTGAAAAGCTAGATAATCAGAAAATTGTCCACTAAAAATAATTGGAAATGCTGTATAAGATATACAAATATTCATTCAAAAGAATAGATGAACTTTGAATAAAGGAGGGGGGCCCAAAAAACAAAGAAGTTAAAATTCAAAAGAGGAAGTAATGCTTAGCCCATTATTGACGCATTGTGTGAAAGGGATGTCTGTAGAACTTTTTTAATAAGATAAATGAAAAATACGATTGCTGGAGTAAGCAGTGCTTTGCAGAAGACTACAACCCCTCCCCCCAGCATATCAATATTTGAAATGATAACATGATATTATTTCAACATATCAGAAATTGGATAGGGGAAGATGGTGGATAAGATCTGAAAGACATCCAAGGTGGTAAGAATATGCTAAAGACATAGATATTGATTTGCTTTTAGATATTGATAGGAACATTGAGCATTAGTATGGATTGTAATAAAAATAACCACTATTGAAATAAAAGTGGAATGCATAATTTCATACCCACAGGAAAAAAGTTGATCTAGCCAGTGAAAGTAGGATGGAGAAAAAGGTGAAACAAAAAGGTGAAATATGTTCAAAATAAGCTCAAACAATGATTGGTATAAATGTGTGGGGATAAGCTAATCATGACAAACTGTCCAACAGATAGAAAATGAAATGCTCTAATATATTGTTTATAAAATCCATTTAAAATGCATTTAGGTTGAAGATACGGGGATGGCAAAAGTTACACTTGTCAGATACAAACAAAAAGCAAAAGGCATGATAGATCGAGAGAGTAAAACAAGCAGGGACATATACATATGCAATAGTATAGAAAGCGTAATTTATGCCATTTGACAGCGATTAAGCAATTGTAGTTAGAAATCTAATAGTCTTTTCAGAAACTGATGCAACCATGAGAGTAAAAGTAAACAGAGAAAGATTTGGATAACAATGAGTTTGCTCTACCACGTGTACAGAACTTCTCAATCAATACAGAATATATCTTGTTTTGGGGCATGTGGATTACACACGTGCTTCATCTTTTAATGGATCAAGAAGGAAGCCTCAAATTCTAAAAACATCAACATTTTAGAGGTTCTTTTTTCTAACGACAGTGCTTTAAAAACAGTCATCACTAACAGAAAGATAGCGAAACACCCCATATGTCTGAAAATGAAAAGACATACTATGAAATAACCCTTAGGTTAAATAGGAAGTGACAACAAGAATAGCAAAATTTTAAAGCTGACTGATAATAAATGCGCATTGGGTCAAAATTTGAGAGAGAGAGCTAATGGAATGCTTTGAAGGCAATATATAGTTTTTGTTACCCAAGGGAAAAATAGAAAGTCTGAAACCCCATAAGCTCAAGGTTTGACTCAAGTAATTAGAAAACAAGTAATTAAAGTTCAAGCAATAAAGGAAAAAACAAATATAAGTTCAGAAAATAAGCAACAAAGATCATTAATAAAAGCAAAGAAGTAAAATATGGTTCTTTGAGTAACTTAATAGGCTATACATATTTTTTTAAATTAAATTTCTTGGGGTGACATTAATTAATAAAATTATATCGGTTTCAAATGTACAATTCTATAATACTCATATATCATCTATATATTGCACTGTGTGCTCACCACCCAAAGTAATCTTTCATTCCCATATATTTGACCTCTTTCTTACATATAAATCTTGTAAGACTGATGAAGAAAAACATATACACATGAATAACAAAATGAACAACAACAACAAGATAAACAAAATATAAAATAGGTCAAAGAAACAATTAATGGATTACATTTTAATCTACTGAAATAATATGATGACTGTTTACCAATAATGATGAAAATTTAGGTGAAAAGGATATATGCCTAAAAAAATTGATGCAAGAAAAAAACTTCATCAGAAACCATTAAATAAATTGTAATTATTGTCAAAACTTAATCCTCCCAGCAATATAGAAAGAGGTCCAAACAGTTTGACAAACGAGTTCTAGTTAACTCTCAAGGGACAGAAAAATCCTTGTTTATAAAGCTTCTTATAGAAAAAAGAAAAAAAAAAGCCAACCTTTTAAGTTTGATTTTGAAAACAAAAACCAGAGAAAAAAAATATTGGCCAACTTTATGATATTCAAAAACACTGAGAATTCAAATGGCAGTGTATTACAAAATAATACATTGTGACTAAGTTGAATCATAAAAGTAAAAGGATGTTTTCAGTGTTTTTTAAAAAAATTGTTACTGTAATCTACCACATTAATGGAAAAGAAGAAGAAATTGTGTAATCAATGATAAAGAACAAGCATTTAGTATTTTTTTTCCTTTTTAAATGGAACCAACCCTTAGCAAACTTCAAACAGAGATATTGTTTAACTTGATAAAGGCTTTTCACTAAAAACCTATGTCAGACATCATTCTTAATGGAAAAAAACCCCCACAAAACTTTAAATTCATTCCTTTTAAGGTTGGAAAGAAGACAAGGATGCCTGTGTTACTTCCACTTCTCAACATTCTCAGATCTCTGACCAAGGCAGTAAAACAAAGAAACCAACAGAAGGAGAACTGAAATGAAAAATGTATTGTCGCTTTTCTAAGTAAGATCATGTACAGTCAACCCTTGAACAGCATAGGCTTGAACTGTACAAATCTACTTCCACATGAACTTTTTTCCAATAAACATACAGTTGCCTCTCTGTACCCCTGGTTTCACCTTTATGGTTGGGAATAGGCAGGTGTGGAAAGCCAACTTAACTTATACATGATTTTTGACTGTGTGGGGTCAGTACCCCTAACCCTTGTGTTGTTCAAGGGTCAACGGTATACAGAAAACCAAAGAGAATCAGCAGAAACTATTAGCAATACTAGAGTTCAGCGAGGTTGCCAGCTTATAAGAGCAACATACAAAAATCAATAGCTTTCCACTGTATTGGGAGTAACCAATTACAAACTATGATGATAATAAGATGCCATTTATTATAGTGACACAAACTAAAAACTATCTAAGAAAGAATTTATTAAACATATAAGAGAAATTTAAAACCCTATTATAAGAGTTTTATTAAGGTATTATGGAATGTAAATGCAATGTTCATAAATGGATTGAAAGAATATTGTGAAGATGTCATATTTCTCCCATTAAAATTTAAATTGAGTGTAATTACAATTAACATCTGAGCAAGAATTTTTATTTGAGGGACAGAGTAGAATCTAAAATTTATATAGGAGAATAAATGAAGAGGGATCCTCCCTCTATAAGGCATAAACATTGTACAGCAGGAGTTAGTAAAGCTGTAGTCCACAAGCCAAATCCACGCTGTGGACTGTGCTTACAAATAAAGTTTTATTGGGACACAGCCACAATCATTCATTTATGTGTTGTCTATGGCTGCTTTCATGGTGCCATAACAGAGTTGGATAATTACAGCAGACTGTGTGGTCCACTGAATCTGGGCCTTCAGAGAAAAAATTTGGTGGCTCCTGTTCTCCAGCATCTGGCATAGAATCAGAATATAATAAAGTCCATATTCATTCCTATGTATAAATGGGAACTTGGTTGATCATTCCCAGCAAGTGGTGCTAGGACAATTGGTTCACAAGAGGAGAAAAATGAAATCGTTTCTGTACTTCATACCATAAACACAGCTCCAAGGGGATTAAATACCTAGCTGTTAAGAGTGAAAATATAAAGCTGATAGGTGAAAATTTAAGAATATATTTTTGTAACCTTATGGTAGAGAAGGGTTTGTTATAAGATGCAAAGAATACAAACCATAACAAGACAATTGATGAATTCATCAAAATGAATGTTTTTTGTTTCATGGACGTTATGATAGAAAAACTAACAGATGGTGAACATACAATTGTCATGTTTAATAGACCAGAATCAGTATTTAGAATATACAAGGGACTTTGGGAAAATCAGAAAAGAGAAGAAAGGAAACCAGTACAAAAGAGGGCAAAGTATTAAGTGGAAATTCATAGAGGAGAATATATGCATACATACACCCCAGTGGAGACAAGCAGATTACAATGAAGAGATGCCGTTTTGCCTGAAAAGCCAGGAAATCAGATGTTCTCAAGTGCCGGCAAGGATATGGGGAAACAGAAGTCTGTGTGTATTCCTTCTGGGAATGCAAACTTTACATATATGTTGTAAAATTTATGTATATAACCTAAAACCCAATAATGGGATTCTAGCATAGATACCCAGAGAGATGTACGTATGGATGGTCATCACAGTGTTACTTCATAGTGAAAGGTTGGATAGATTCCCAAGAGAGGGATTGCTAGGTCATATGGTAACTCTTCTTAATTTTTTGAGGAATCTCCTTGGATGGACCTTGAGATTATAGTGTTAAGCAAAATAAGTCAGACAGATAAAGTCAAGAACCATATGATTTCACTGATATATGGTATATAAAACTGAAAACGACAAAAGAACAAAAAAGAAAGAAAGAAAGAAACAAAAGCTCATAGACACAGACAATAGTTTAGTGGTTCCCAGAGGGTAAGGAGGGGAGAGGGTGGTAGATCAGGGTAAAAAGGATCAAATATGTGGTGATGGAAGGAGAACTGACTCTGGGTGGTGAACACACAATGTGATATATAGATGATGTATTACAGAATTGTACACCTGAAATCTATGTAACTTTGCTAACAATTGTCACCCCAATAAACTTTAATTAAAAAAAAAGTTGGAGATAAGGTAGCTCTTCAGCTCTAGAAGGACAAGGAAAATCACAGTGAAGTACAGTGAGAGAATAAGCAGCGAGAAAGAGCGAATTACATCTATTTATAGCAAAATGAACATCTCGAACAATGTTGGGAGAAAAAGGCAGAATGAGATTTAAAGCATGATACAATTTATGTACAAATTTAAAAACAACATACAAGCTCCCTAGGTATTTTTGACATATAAAATATGTATAAAAATTCAGTGAAGATTATAAATACAATAATCATGAAACAGTGAAGGCCTGTGGTGGCAGAGGATGGAGTGGGGGGTGAGCATAGAGGATGAAGGGGAGCTGATGATGAGGAAACTGAAAACCAAAAGAGTGGTTCATGAACACATAACAGTAGCCCGTCAACCAGAGCCAATGCTTAAGTCAATGTTATACAGTTGTCCTTAAGAGGAAACAAATTCCTGGAACAGTACTCCTTCCTGCACTGTTAGAGCTGGGTGTTCAGTGTCATCAGGGTTGGGCCTCTATCTTGGCTCTGCTGTCCTCTCAGTGTTGGCTCTGGTATCAGGTAGACTGTCTTTAGTGTGACCTCCAGCTGTTTCAGGTTTATGTCCCACCAGTTTGGCAACTTAGCAGAAAGAAAGCCCTTTCCCCACAACATCAGCAGGAACCCTCTCGTGGATATTTCTCCTTTTGAAAGGCTAATATTTTGTCCTGTGTCCCCTTCTGAACCAATCATGTGACAGAGGACTGAGAATGCCTGGCTTACTTTCCCATCCCTAAAACCAGCAATAGGAATAGCCCCACATAGAGAATATGGTGGTAGTATGTTACCCAAAGAAAAGTCAGGGTGGTTGGTATGGCCAGAACTATACAAAGTTGATGCTGGGGAGTTGAAACACCACAGATAGCTGCAGGGGACTAGAATCAATGCTTGATTTGTAGAATTTTTTTGTCAAATAATTGCAATGAATTGCCATGTTTATTCCAGAAAAACTAGGGAAAATGATTAAAGTTTAACTCCAAAGATCTGAAGCCCTGCCATTCGCATTATACTTGTTTCATTTGGCCCCATGGTGTAAATCTGTGACAAATAGGTGAACTTGGTATGAAGGGCAGCTATGTAATTGCTGGAGTCGATTGTGTTAGAAGGAATGGATAGTGAACTTCCTATCTCGGTATATTCAAGCATAGGCTAACCAGCTTCTTGGTAAGCATTTTGAAAAAAGGACCCGAGGGCTGGGAGAATAAGGGGTCTGGTCAAAGATTCTGAATCATCTACACAGCTCATTAAAGCATAAATGCTGGGCCCTTCTCCTTGGGTTCCTGGTTTGGTAGGTCTGAAGTAGGACTTGATAATTTGCATTTCTCATAAGTTCCGAGGTGGTGCTGATGCAGTGGGTCCAGGGAAACACCTTGAGAACCACTGGGTTAGATGACTTTCAACATCCTTATTTTTATGACATAGTTTATAAATGTTCTAGAAACTAGTAGTTGTAGCAGGTACAAGGCAAACCTACCATCTTATTTCTTTGTATCAGAAATGTATTAGGTTCTGGCTTTGCAGGTGCTTCTGTCTTTTGGGCCAATGAGAACATTAGAATCATTAAACACATTTATTGGTGTGCTTTATAAAATAGTCAATCGTTTTCTGATGTCATCCTTTTCTGTAATCCTGTTTCTGTTGCCCCATGGGTTGATCTGTCTTCATCAATTTTGGAGGAGGGTTGTTCCTGAATCAGTAAACTGAGGTGGTTTCCCAAGGAGGGCATGTCTTAGTCATTCAGAAGGTAACTTATTCATGTATAGTCAGTCATCTGACAGAAAATCATTCTTTGGTACCCTAGATGTCAAGTGCCAATCTCGCCTTATCTCCGCCCCTCCCCACCACCATGGCTTTCCCCCCACAAGAGGATATAAAACACTTCACATACCTTGCTGCACCCTGGCTCTCTTGTCAACCAGGAGCTGTTCTCATCTTCAACTGAACTATATATTGCCCCTTCCTTTTTCCTCATTTTTTTTTCTCTTTAATTTTAGAAATTTTACTATAATAGTTCTCTGGGAATACTCACATTTCTGTAATTGTAGGCAAGTTCAAACAGTGTACTTAAGAAAGATAAAACCTTTTGAGGAAAGCATTTAAGAATTAGGTGGTTTGGAGTTGAAGCTTACCTATTAAAAAATTTAGCCTAGCAAAGATGATGAAATGGATGGGTAAAAGTAAAAGTACCTAATAGATTTGGGTTAAGGTGGCAACCTGAAGTGCAGAGGGATTTAAGAAGACTGTTTTGCTGTCCATGTGTAAGCTTCTGCTTGAAAACAGCAACTCCAGTCAGGGCCACTCTGGTAGGGAAAATGGCATATTTCAGGAGGAGTTACCCAGTATACATCTTTGGACCTTAAATAGGGAACAGCTTAAATGATGTCTCCTTCTCCACTGAGAATCTATAGTAATGGAATTAGCTTTCTTTAATGTGATATATAATCTGAGTGTCTCATTTGAATTTTATAAATACTCCTTTCCTAAGTCGTCTTCTCTTTCAGACTTCAGCTGTGAAGAAATGTCATTCAGATTCGGCCAACATCTCATCAAGCCCTCTGTGGTGTTTCTCAAGACGGAACTGTCCTTTGCCCTCGTGAACAGGAAACCTGTGGTACCAGGACGTATCCTTTTGTTTTAAAGAAGAAAAATAAAAAGACCAAATGAATGCAGGGTTGGCCTCCAATGTCTGTCCCAAAATGTAAACAAGGATTCCACATCCCTCCCTCTTTGGAGAAACCAGGTAAGATGTTACATTTATTCTGAATCCAGTTGGTGGCACCAGAAACATGTTTGATTAGTGTTGTGGAACTTCTGAAAAAGAGTTGCGTTGCTTAGCAACAATGCCTGAGGAGGTGAGTTTTTGCTTGACCTTTTCACTATGGTAGCTGAGTAAATAAATAGGTGCTTCTGAAATGGTCCCAATGAATGGGCACTTTGTTTTCACCTGTCAATTGTGAATTTTAATAGTATGATAGAGATTGGGTGGCACTTTTGTGACGTGGAATTAAGATATGAATACATGAAGATTTGAGACTCACTTGGTTTCTTTACCTCTGGGAGATCATTCAAGCTAGGAACTTTAATTCAATTCATATACATAAGTATGCTTAAAATATTTTTTTCCTGTTAGGGTCTGACGTAGCATTTTCTCTTGGAAAACATCCCAGCTTCTAGGTCATTGTCCAGAGTCGTGCATGGTAGTTGTTTTATTTCCTCCCCACCACTGAGTTGTAGTCTTTCCTCCTTATGACTCCAGTAGGAGCTTTATTCTTTGCAGTGGGCATAGCAGAATTGGTGAAATGCTCTGGAGAGTAATTTATATGCGGTTGAAAGCATCACTCATGACTGTGTGCATATGACTTTTGTACTGACTCTTTAGAATTTTTTTTCTTTCCCCCTAGCTTAATTTACTATGCAGAGTGTAAATAAGCATACAATTTCATATTTTAAGGCAACAAGCATTTTCCACACTGAGACATGATTTTACTTTGAAATAAATTTCTAGTAATTCTAAATCTACAAATATGTCAAGATATTTTTTAGAGTAAGTTATATTTTTTTCAGTGAGAATTTGCAGAGTGCTTGAGAATTTTATGAATAATCATCCTTGGCCACGTGACTATGATACATTGAAAAAAAGTACAAACAAGGAAACATGTCCCGAAAGATAACTGTGATTTTATGATTGATTCCAAATTCCTTGTATTCATATTCTAACTAAATTAATTTTGTAAATTAATAAAACTATGATCACAGCTACAAACTAGTAAATGATATGTACATTTTTTCTTGATGATATATAACTTTAAAATTTTTAAGATAGCCTAAATTATAAATACTCAATATTGGAAAATTTTATTCTTTTATTTATTATTTTTAGTAAAAAAATGAAAGTTAGAATGATTTAGAAATGCCTATAAAACAGAACAGTTTTAAGTTGTATACCAGTTTTATGTTGAGTTCTTCTCAAAAACCTGAAGTTCTTGAAATAACAGAAGCATTTCATTTTTCATTTGATTTTGCTGCAAGTTTGAGGTTGTGTTTTCCCTTTGAGAAATTTTATTTTTAAGTAAAATGCCTGAGAATCCCAGTGCCAAAACAACATGATTTAAATGCCATGTCTCTTTGGGCGCCAGCTTTAATTGACTTCTATCAAGGAACAGGGGGGCCCTGGGATAAAAATGTGAATTTAGATGAATAAATCTTAATTCCTTGGACTGTGAAAATTGAGGTTGTAGAGTAGCACTCTTTTTTTAATGGTTAATAATGGGATGAACTTTGCATTGTGAATTTTTTACTTATATCTTGAGAGTAAGAAACTTGAGTTTTCGACTTTTTAGCCAACTCTGAAAGTGTGATTTGTAAGACCTGGGTCATACATATTTTTGAACTCACGAAAAGTTGAGATGTCTGCTTCTAGAGCAATGTCTATACTGAATAGTGAGCAAGTAGTGAATGATGACCAGCTTTCTCCAAGATGGCACTGGAATTGCCATTTTGGAAATGAGTTCTGGTCAGTTACCATATCTTTGCGTGAAAACCAAGGACACAGGGAACTTTGTATTACAATTATGAAACCTCAGTTTGTTTGGAAGGTAGCAAGAAGGACCCAGCCCTTTCTGAGGATGAGAACAGTGAAAACCGGAACATTTTTGTAATCAGTACACTTTGTAAGGCTATTTCACATCTACCATGTTTAAAGTGGTTCAGTGCCAGTAGGTAATGTGTTCAGACAATCCTTTTTGTGTGATGATTTTGTAACTTTTTATTTTACTTTACCTTTGTAAACTCTGTTAAATGACAACTGTGAGAAGAATTGTGATAAGTTACTTATTCGCTTGCAGGAAGGGATGTTCTCTTGCCCTGTGATTTGGGAATTGAAGCTGTGGATAGCTCTGCCCACTAACATTTCATAAAAATAAACGTGAGATGTCTGCAATTGGGTTTCAGCTTTCCCCAGTGTTCTATTCTGTTTTCCCTCAGCACCTTTGGGTAGGTCATCTAATTTTTTGCACCCTCCCCGTGTCTGGACTTCTCCGATCCAGCCTACACCTCATTCTAAACCACAGGTCTGATTATATCCCCCTTTCATTCCCTTGCTTACAAACAACTAATGTGTTTTTCTTTTTCTTTTTTTTTTTTTTTTTAGGATAAAGCCCAAACTCTTTAGCAAAGTTTTAAAAAAAGTTTCATTATCTTGAGTCATTGAGCCATAAAGTTTCATTACCTTTCCAGCTCTTTCCTAAATGGGGGCTGTGCTTCCATTACCACACTTTCTCCTGCAACCCTCTTCACTTGTGATCCTTTCCATCCTTTTCATTTCAACCAAAGTGCTTTGATACCTGTCCCCCCTTTTTAGGAAAACAATACTCTGTCCTTTTAGTGACACTTGGCTAGTTAGTCACATGTTGACTCCCTCAGTAGTTTATTCCTGAGCTCCTACTCTGTTCCAGGTACCATGCCAAACATGTATCCAAATCTGCTTCATGTTACAACCATTTGCATCCCTGTTTATCTCTGTCCTGAGTCATTGGTTCCTAGGAAGGAGTGGGGGTGAGACCTGCTCTTGCACATCTTTATTCCTTAGCATCCAAAAGTACTTTGTTGACTGAATTTAAAGTGAACCTGTGAACACCAGGAGCATACGGCTCTTTGTGATTAATGGAATTGGGCAATAGAGTCTGCTGAAATCCTGCCTTTTCAGTATTCCCGTACCAAAGCCAAGTCTTATCACCCTTTTATTCCAGATTTTTTGGTATTATGTCCAGGCTGTATTTTCCCAACTTTCCCTTCATCTCCATCCATTACAACCCTGTTTCCATTTCTGTTTTATGAGTGTACCAAGTTAAGTCTAAAAGCAGTGAATGAATTGATGGCAGATGGGAAAAGATTCTTTTCCATTTGGGTGGGTTTTTTTTGTTTTTTTTTTTTTGCTTGGTAATTCATTAGTGAACAAGCCTATGTTATAAAGGCAAAATATTGACATTTTTATGTGAACCAGAAAATTTTATTTTGTATTTTTGATGATTTCTTTTTAAAAAGAGTGTTTAGGTAGCTTCTGAGGAATGTGTCATTCATGAAAGACTTGTAAATGTCATTTTGACCTTGCGCCCTTGCTAACATTTTGCTCCCCACCCGTCAACCTTTTTTTTTCCTTATGACTTTGCTCACTGACTTTTTCATACCTTTCAGAGGAGGAAATGAACTGTCAGATCAGGGTCCGAAGATATGCTTTTAAAGCAAGACTATTTGCTTCACTCTCAAAAGAGCCACTTCAGTCCCTCCTGGTCCCCACCTAAAGCAAACACTTCTGTTCATTGCAGTGTTTAAAGCCAATTGAATAGGCTTTGGCCTCTGTGGTGCAACACTCTAGAAAAATATGTCAAAATGTCTTTAATCCATTAATTTCTTGTTCCTGGAAAATGCTTCTCAGAGTGTATTGGTGAGAAAACTGAAACATTTCAGAGATTGCATCTTTAGAATTCTGCAGTGAACATTTTATTCATGTAGTTCAGTGCAGCCCAGCTATTGTTCATGGCTTAAGTAAATCTGAACCACTATGGTCAAAACTTCTGCCCACCCCCTCTCCTTGCCTGGGCTGTTACTACCTCTCATCTCGAGTTGAGCATGAAAAATGGATTTGAACATTAGCAGAATCCATTTGGGGCTGGGGCTTTTATTGTAAATAAAATTATTCATTTGTTATGTCCTGTTGTTTTCAGCAGTCTATTGATCTTTGGGTTGCTGTTCAGAACGGCATACGGAGCTCTAACATAAGGGGAACGTGCAACATTTGCGGATGGGCTGAATGCAGTGTGTAATGACAGAGACAAACCTTGCTGGCTGGCCATACTATATTATACAAATCATTTGTCAATAGTTTATTGAATCAGTTATTAAACAGAGCAGATTTTTCCAAACAGAAGCATTGCACGCAGAATGTTATTGGCCAAACAATGTTAGGATGATGCATTGAGGACAGGCTTACAAAGTATTGGATTGTTGGAAAAGTCATGACGCATGTTTGCGACAGATGGCACTAGTTCATTTTTGGAAGTACTAGAATCATTCACATCTATGTTATTGCTATGTCATTTGACAGCTGACAATTATAGCTTTATTCTGAAAAAAAAAATGGAGCAATTTGGTTGAGTTTTGGAGATTTTACAACAAGTTGAAGATGGAAGACCAAACTGTGCATTTTTGCCATATTTTACTGTTTTACTTCCATAAAGGGAAGAACATGCATCAAGCTTGTGAAAAGTTACATAAAGTTTACGGTGACAATGCTTTACAAGAACGATGGTTCACGAAATTCCGTGCTGGTGATTTTGATCTCAACGATGCTCCTCTATCAGGGAGGCCCACCGAGGTTGATGATGACAAAATAAAGGCATTGATTGAGTCAAACCCACATTACACAACATGAGAGACTGCAGAAATATTGAACATCCATCATTCAAGCATTCACGACCACCTGAAGAAGCTGGGATACATAAGCACATTCAATATTTCTGTTCCGCATGAACTCAAAGAAGTTCATTTGAAGGCATGTATAAACATCTGCAATATGCTCATTAAACATGAGGAAAACGATACTTTTTTGAAGTGACTGATAACTGGTGATGAGAAGTGGATTGTTTACAACAATGTGATGCACAAATGGTCTTGGTCCTGACGTGATGATTCGCCTCAAACAACATTGAAAGCAGACATTCATCAGAGGAAGGTTATGCTCTCAGTGTGGTGGGAATTTAAAGGTGTCATGTTTTTTGAGCTCCTATCAAGGAACCAAACAATCAATTCGAATGTGTACCATTGGCAGTTAGACAGTTTGAACAATTCCATCATGCAGGAATGTCCAGAGCTTATTAATTGTAAAGGAGTTGTGTTCCATCGCAACAACACGAGACCACACACACGTTTGATCACCCGTCAAAAATTATTGGAGCTTGGATGGGATGTGCTACCACACCCACCATACTCGACTGACCTTGCGCCGTCAGACTTCCACTTGTCTCGCACTCTTCAAAACTCCTGGTGTGGTATAACGTTCAATTCAGATGAGGTTGTAAATCAGCACCTTGTTCAGTTTTTCGCAAATAAAGACAGGTCCTTCTATGAACGAGGAATTATGAAGCTCACTGAAAGATGGCAAAAGGTTATTGAACAAAATGGGCAATATATCATTGATTGATCTTTGTTCTTTATATAAATAAATGACCTTTGAAAAACAGAGACAAAATACGTCATGACTTTTCCGACAGCCCAATGTATTTGTGAAGAATTAGACTAGGTAACTTAAAGGACATTTCTGCTGATGTATTAGAAACAAAAGTTTGGTATGTTAGAAATCGTGCTTTAAGGTCCAACTTCAATAGATAAAAGAGAAAACTCTGGTAAATGCTTTTTAAAACAAACCTTTACCTATCAAATGAGGAATGTTTAGGTTGTTCTTTTTCTTTTTTCAGACCTCTGCCATGTTGAGTCCTCCTGAAATAAATGAACTAAGAATAAAAATAGCTTCATTACTAACAACACTTCTTACAGAAGCACTATATACTGTAAGATGCTATAGATAAAAGTGCCCTTTTAATCCTTCCGTAAAAATCAGAAATATTCATCATTTCCTGAGTAGGTTGTAATCTTGTGAATTTCTTTAATTGTTCAGGAAACTGCAGTTATTAGTGACTTGATTTTTCATTTCTCAAGAGTTTCTTTTTAAGCCTTCCTGTGCAAATAAAATGAGTGCAAGCACTATTTTAATATCTTTATTACTAAAGATAGATTTTTTTGCTCTTAAGATTTCCCTATGCACATCATTTCTTTTTCACCCTGGGCATGCCTGTTGTATATTCGTTAGCTTGTGACACTTTTGGAGAGATGTTCAGAGATGATCTTGCTCCCCTTTATCCTGAGCTATGATGGGACAAGTAGGTCTTCTTGTGGTCCTACTTTTCTTGACTTTTTTTGGCAGAGTATTCTATTGAAAAGTTCTGCATGGAGCCGTGATTGCTCAGTTAGCACCTTCCTTACCTTGTTTCTCTGGGAAAGGTTTCCATGTAAATGTGCACCTGCCTTTGGGTTAGTAGAGTGCACTGCTGCTGGCTAGAACCGGTTTTTGGTGCCATTGGTCAGCAAGAACAAAGGAAGCCCTTAGATGCTTTTATCATTTGCTAAGTTGATTGACATCTACTTGTCAGTGTCTAGAACCTGCCACATAGGATCCTGTCAACCCTCACTGCAAGACAAATCTGTGTGACCTTCATCCATCTTGACTTGTCCTCTGGGGGATTGTCACAGAGAGCAAATCCATTTTTGTCCCAAACCCTAGCTCTTCAGGTGGCAGTGAGCTCACAGTGTTGAGGAAGTTTCTGAGCCTGCATGCAGGGTCTGCAGGCAATAACTGTCGTGGGGACCTGAACAGAAAGGGGAGCCCTCCTTGCCAGGCTCTAACCCTCCCATTTTTATTTTTTTGTTTCTGGAGCTGAGACTGGCATCTTTATTTTTATTACAGACAGAATGATGGATTGTTGGCACCTGACACTGAAGGAATTACTAGATGCTTTATATGTGTGCAAGGAGCATTTGAAATTGGATGGAGAAAAATGTGTGGATTTTATACACTATACCTTTCCCCCTTCAAATAAAGGTGACTCACCCATGCAACAGTGTGCCCAACCCATGTGCATATTGGTCTCCAGACCTCACGGAGGCCACTTCCTGCTCGCTGCTGTTTCTCCCTGGCTCCTTGCTGCCTGCTGGCAGGTGAGAATGGCCTTGTGGTTCCCTTGGCTCCTGTGTCTTATTACTTAGGTTTGACTGTTTTCCCTTGACCTTGACCTCTTCCCCATAGTAGGAGCTTCAGGCCTTTCTGTGAATGGGCTGAGATGGGCTGGCCTGACCCTGGAGGAAAATCCAACTGGCTTTTTGATAAGAGCTTCTAGGATATCCCTGCATTCTCTCAGAATTGCACAAAGCCTATGGAGTCATTTTCCCAACCAGAAAAAGATATGTTTACAGCCTGCTGATCTGTATAGAATATAGTTCTGTTAGGATGTGTGTGATTGTGTGGAGGGAGGAGAACAATATTAGGCGTGCTCTCTCTCCAGCTCCAGCAAATGTTAGGCTGATTACATGTATTAAAATAACACTTGGAACATTTCTCATATTAATTGCAACAATGAATATCCTGTAACATGGAAAGCCACTCCCTATTTCTACTTATTTGTATGTGGAACTTTCCTCAGGTGATTTTAAGCTGTCATGGTTAACAATTACTAAATTCTGTTCATTATATTCTTGGCATATTTTTGACCTACTGTCCATGAAAGTCATCAGTTTGTGAGGAATAGGACAAGGTTGGTCATGCTGTTGCCAGCCTTGCACTTGTAACAGAACATAATTAGAATTAATGAATGGAATAATACATCATTATTCAAAGAAATGTCATGTAATTAACTCAAATAATGTAAAATATATCCTAATTTCCATTTGGAATGAAAATAGATTTGTTTGAACATCAGTAGGCAGTTAATGTTTATCCTATATTTTCATACACATATCAAAACTGTTAAAATCTATTGAATGAATATACATGGATTTTCTACAACACAATAAGTCAAGATGTCTTTCTTTTGTTAATAGAGCCTCATGTAAATATGTCTTATTTATTATATGTACATATTTTGTATATATGTTCAACTCTTAGAATTAGCATAATTAATATCTATTTATGGCAAAATAATGATATAATTTATTTACTTAGCTCCTACTTCCTTTCTCAAACTAATTGACTAAAAAAAATAACTACTATACATTTGCAAATAGCTCTTGGGCACAGATCCTAAATTGGCCATATCCTAAGAATGGAGTGAGCAGCATTCCGGGGCAGTTAGTACAGAAGTATTTCAGTGTTTTAATGCCAGAGATGGAGGGGGCCGTGGATACAGCTTCAGTAACAGCCCTGGCTTTAAAGAGATGAAGACTGATAGGAGGAACTCACCATTAAATCTTTGGGCGCAAACCTGGTATTTGTTCTTCAGTATCAGTGAGTCTAGCAGGATAGTAGATTCTTCAATGAATTAAAAACAACAGAAATCTTCCTTTGTTTCTAATGGCCATCTTTCTCACACTGAACTGGCCGCAGCAGCACCCATTTAGGGGAAAGTTTGTAGCAGGAGGAGACTGAGGCCATGTTCTGTGTCTGTTTTTTCCATGTGTGTGTGTGTGTGGGGGGAGGTGAAGTGAGGGGGTGAAAAGTGTATATATACACATACAACCTATTCATATCTTTTCTTAAAAGTATTATAGAAATTAATTAAAATAATGTTTTATGACAGGCAATGCATTGTTGGAATCTTTTTTGTTTTGTGTCCACTGGCCCATGAGCAGTTTAAATGGGAAAGCTGAGTTGCAGGCCAGTGGTGGCTCTATTTCATGGGAGTCAAGACTTCACCTGAAACTCCTGATCCTCATTCCATTGTTCTTTCACTCCCGTAGCTGCCATCCCACGTGCTGCAAACCATTTTGTACCATTGGTTATGTATTCTGAAGAGTTACTTTCCCTAGAGTCTTAAACCTTCCCCGTCACTCCTACTTTCCAGTACTATAGTATTGTAAGTCTATACTCTGCCATTCATATTTTTCATTGACATTTTGGTGGGTTTGTTGTTTTGTCATAATCGTCATTATCATTTAAGAATAGGATAAACCTTGGTAACTTCTGAAAGTCGATACGGCTTGAGCCTGACTCTGATGCTGTGTGTATGGGATCAGTCAGTTTAGCTCGGCTCACAGCACAGTTTGCTCCAAAGTGAAATGAGTCTAGTAGCAAATTCATCTGGCCCTCTAATTTTTCTCTTTTCTAATAGATTTTGAAATGGCTGTAGTTATCAAGAGCTCTTTTCATCTTCGAGATTTATTTCCAGTTCTTCAAGAGATTTGTTGGAACTAAGAATTATCTGTTGAGTGCTGATACCTTAACAGTAAACTGTGATCCCCTTCCATTTACCAAAGATGATTGCTTTAAAAGTTGTTAAATAAGATATGTGAAGATAAAATAAATCAGCAGACATTACATTAAAATATTTGGAGGGATTCTCATGCAGACATCATTAGTAATTTCTATTCTGTTTAGGGACCAAATGAACCCGTAGAATTGTGTTCTCATGGAGCTATGTCTGCAGTAATGTAATTGAAATTCAGGAGTGGAACAAACTTTCAGTGGGACTTTTCACAGTGTCCTGGAACAAGAACAGCTAGGATCTAAATAGAAACGATGCCAACATTTCTGGAGAAATAGCCATGTGTGAGAGACACCTACACTCATTTTACTAAGAGGCAGCAGCAGAACCAGACCTGCCACATTGAACCACACACTTCTATGCTCCCAAACCATCTAAAGGGCAGAGTTGTTGAGGAGAAAGATGGACAGGTAGAGTGAGGAGTGCTGAGAGGCGTCCCTCATTCCTCTTCCTGGTTACTCCTACTGCCCTAAAAGTCATGTGTGGAAGGTTGCTCAGAGTTACAAGCAGGGTGGTTTCAACAAAAGAATGCTGGCATCTTGTTCCCTGGCTTGATGCTGTCTGAGCTGTGGGACCTGCAGGCTGTGTAGGCTCTGCTATCAGAGGGGAGTGCAGTATAGCAAACGTACCCTAGGAGAGCTTCCCATTTACTCTCTAGAGTTTGGGATTGCACATAGCACAGACCAATGCTTGCTTCTAATTTGCAAATTTCTGAATGCAGGGTAGGATGTGGGGAGGCTTTTGGTGTGGCCTCGACTAACAAGGCAAACAGGTACTAAAGAGTAACGTTTCTAGGAAGAAGGTGGGAACAACTTTTCTACCCCATCATAGCTTTCTGTAGCCCATGGAAGAAACACACAAATGCCTCAGCAGATCCCCTAGTTCTTGTAAAGGTCCATGAATAGTCAGGTGTCCCAAGGCCGCCCAGGTAGACATTGGGTCAACGGAGGCACTGGCCTATCATGAAAGCAGGTTGGGTCATGGACCACTTGCAGAGTTACAAAGAGAGACATGATTATCCTTTTGTGGATCCTCAGAAACAGAGTGAGGGTGAAGCTTGAATACTTTCTTAGAAATAACATATCTATCAAAATGTAAACAATGCAGAGACCACCATATTTGAAGAGTGTCCCAGCAGATGAAACTGGAGCTAGACCAAGGACACCTGCTTTTCACCTGCTGACAACTAGTCACCTAAGACCACTCTGCCCCTGACACCACAGTAGCTCAGCCTTAGGATGGGGAGAAGGTGATAGAGAGCTTTAAGTGGTCAAGTCTGCATCTTAAGCCTGTGCCAGGTAGGCCATGAAATTTTTATCTGAGACTGGACTGTTAACTGGAGGAACTTAAAAAAATGTATTAAGGTATAATTGATATCCAACATTATATTAGCTTCAAGTATACAATATAATGGTTCAGTATTTGCATATACTGCAGAATGATCACCACGGTGGTCTACTTAACATCTGTCACCATAATTACAGAATTTTTTTCTTGTGATGAGAACTTGTAAGATTTACTCTCTTAGCAACTTTAAAATCTGCATTATAGTATTATTATATAGCTGTCATGCTGAAATACTTATGAAATACTTATTTTATAACTGGAAATTTTTACCTTTTGACCCTCTTTACCATTTCTTGAATCTCTTCCTCCACCCCCAAACCCCCAACCCAACCCCGGCCTCTAGCAACCACCAATCTATTCTGTGTATCTATGAGCTTGTTTTTTGTTTTCTTTTTTAGATTACACATATAAGTAAGATCATATGGTATTTGTATTTCTCTGTTTGACTTATTTTACTTAGCAAAATGCCTTCAAGGTATGTTCATGTTGTCACAAATGGCAAGATTTCACTCTTTTTATGGCTGAATAATACTCCATGTATATAAATAGAATACATCTATTCATCTGTCAGTGGACACTTAGGCTGTTTCCATATCTTGGCTATTGTGAATGATGCTGTAGTGAACATGGGGGTGCATATATCTTTTCAAGTTAGTATTTTTATTTTCTTTGGCTAAATACCCCAAAGTGGAATTGCTGGATCATTAAGTAGTTCTATTTTTAATTCTTTGAGGAACCTCCACACTTTTTCCATAGTGGCTGTACCAATTTTATTCCCACCAACAGTGCACAAGAGTTCCCTTTTCTCCACATCACTGCCAACACTTATTTCTTGTCTATTTGACAATAGCCATTCTAACAGTTGTGTGGTTTTGATTTGCATTTTCCTTATGATTAGTGATGCTGAGCATCATTTTACATACTGTTTGGCCATCTGTATGTCTTCTCCAGAAAAATGCCTATTCAGATCCTCCACCTATTTTTTTAGTCAGATTGTTTCTAGGTTTTTTTGCTATTGAGTTGTATGAGTTCTTTATATATTTTGGATATTAACCCCTTATTGATACATGATTTACAAATGTATTTTCCTATTCAGTTGATGGTCTTTTCATTTTGTTGATTTTGCAGTATAGAAACTTTTCAGTTTGATGTTGTTCCACTTATTTTTGCTTTTGTTGCCTTTGCTTTTGGTGTCAAGTCAAAAAAATCATCACCAAGACCAAAGTCAAGGAGCTTACTGTCTATGTTTTCTTCTAGGAGTTTTATGGTTTAAGGTTTATTTCTGGGCTCTTTACGCTGTCCCTTTGATCTATGTGTTTGTTTTTATGTCAATACCATACTGTTTTCATTACTATAGCCTTGTAATATAGTTTAAAATCAGGGAGCATGATGCCTCCAGCTTTGTTCTTCTTTTTCAAGATTGCTTTGGCTACTTCCAGGTCTTTTGTAATTCCATACAAATTTTAAGATTGTTTGTTCTATTTCTGTGAAAAAATGTCATTGGAATTTTGATAGGGATTGCATTGAATCTATAGATTGTTTTGGGCAGTATGGATATTTTAACAATATTAATTATTCTAATCCATGAGTATAGACTATATTTACATTTATTCATTTGTGTCTTCTTTAATTTCTTTCATCAGTGTCTTACAATTTTAGTGTGTAGGTCTTTTGTCTCCTTGGTTAAGTTTATTTCCAGGTATTTTACTCATTTTGATGGAACTGTACATGTGCTTGTTTTCTTAATTTCTCTTTCTGACAGTTCATTATTAATGTAAAGAAACACAACAGCTTTTTGTATATTGACTATGTATCCTGTAACTTTACTGAATTTATTAACAAGGTTATTTTTGTGTGGACTCTTCAGGGTTTTCTATATGTAGTAGCAATGTCATTTGCAAATATTGACAGTTTTACTTCTTTTCTAATTTGGATCTTTCTTATTTGCTTACTTGCTTGCCTTTTGCTTTGGCTGGGACTTCTAATACTATGTTGAATAAAAGTGACAAGAGTGGGCATCCTTATCTTGTTTCTAATGTTAGAGGAAAAGCTTTTAGTTTTCATTGTTAAGTAGGTTGAGTGGGCTTGTCATGTGTGGCTTTATTATGTTGAAGTATGTTCCTTCTATATCCACTTTGTTGAGAGTTTTTATCATAAATGGATGTTGAATTTTGTCAAATGCTTTTTCTGTGTCTATTGAGATGATCATATGGTTTGTATCCGTCATTTTGTTAATGTGGTGTATCACACTAATTGATTTGCAGATGTTGAACCATCCTTGCAACTCTGGAATAGATTTTGATTTTGGTTTATGATTCTTTTGATGTATTGTTGAATTAAGTTTGATAATCTTTTGTGGAAAATTTTTACATTTATGTTCATCAGGAATGTTGACCTGTAATTTTCTTTTCTTCTGGTGGATGTCTGGTTTTCACTATCAGGGTAGGGCTGGGCTTGTAAAATGCGCTTATATGTATTCCCTCCTCTTCTATATTTTTGAAGAGTTTGAGAAGGATTGGTGTTAATTCTTCTTTGAGCATTTGGTAGAATTTACCAGTGAAGTCGTTTGGTCCTAGACTTTTGTTTGTAGGGAGGTTTTTAATTACTGATTCAACCTGTTTATTAGTAATTGGTCTGTTAAGATTTTCTTTTTCTGGAGATACTTTTAATTATGAGAAATGAATGCAAAGTTACAGATTCTGCCTAACATGTTATTAAGGGTCTGTGGAGGGATTCAGTGTAGCATAATTGGGAAAGTGATAGCAAATAATACAACTGAATACAAGAATATAAGAAGCATGTCTTCACTCCTACTGAGCTGAGATTCTTTAATCACTGTTAATGCAAACAAAGTGATGACATAAATTCTGAAGAAAAAAGTTAGTTTGTCACTCAATACCATGTTAGACAGCAGTGTGTAACTTGTTGGTTGCTTTAATTCTTAGGAACAGAATCTTGAATATAGTAGATATTTGATAAATATTTATGGGATAAATTTAACTTTTGTTCAAAACAGAGTGGTTAGGTAAAAGGACCTTCATTTATTTATTCAGTAGGTATTTTTTGAAGGCCTACTATATACCAGGCTCTTCTCACCTCCTTTTCCAATTCTAATCTAAATTTGGCATACCTGTAAGCTGAAAAATACAAATCTAAGGGTTGATTTCTGTTGGACTTTTCAGAGTGACAGCAGCTGGAGTGATCCTATTAAACATGGTGAATGTATGTCACTTCTCTGCTTATATCTGCATAATGGCTTCTTCCTATTTTCCTGAAACTAAAGCCAAGGATATCACAATGATCTACAAGGTTCCTACATGAACTCCACCTGTCCCTCACCACCAATCATTACTCCTTCTGATTTCATTTACTATCATCCCTGTAGTGGGTTAAATTGCAACTCCCAAAAAGATATGTCCCTATCTTAATCTGTGGAACTTGTAATTGTTACCTGACATGGAAAAGGGTCTTTATAGATATAATTAAGTTGAGATCTTGAGATGAAGAGATCATCCTAGATTAGCTGGGTAAACCCTAACTCTAATGGCAAGTATCCATATAAGAGTGAGGCAGAGGGGGGTCACACAGAAAAGAGGAAGAATCAGAGGTTAGAATGATGGGGTCACAGCTCAAGGAATGCTGGCAACTACCAGAAGCTGGAAAAGGTAACAGAGTCTCCCCTAGAGCTTCCAGAGGAAGTACAGCCCTGTTTTCACCTTAATTTAAGATGTCCATCCTCCAAAACTGAGAGAGAATCCATTTCTGATGTTTTAAATGACAAGTTTGTGGTAATTTTTTACAGCAGCCACAGGAAACTGATACAGTCCCCACACTTGCTATGCTCTTAGCACTCCCACGTCCTTGTTTTCATTGAACATCCTAAGAACACTCCTGCCTCACAGCTCTTGAACCAGCTGTTCCTTCTCCTTGGAATTCCATTACACCTGATGTATGTATGCCGTACCCTCTCGTCTCCTTCAGACCTTTATTCACTCCACATGCAAACCCTCTCAGGATGGTCTTCCCTGTATCTTATTTAAGATTGTTTTATGTTTCTTCCAAGCATTAATTAAATTACTCTATAACTTATTATTTGTGTGTCAGATTAACTAGAATGTGAACTCTGCAAGGGTAGGGGTTGCTGTCTTGATTTTTCATGACTGCATCCCCACAGCCAAGGACCTTGCCTGGCGCATGACAGGCATTCAGTAAATATACGAGATTGGACAATTAAGCTCGTGAACTCATCCTAGAAAAAGTGCGACACACCTCATTGCTGAATATCACTACAGTCACCTTTGAAGTACTCCCCTTGGGAAGCTATGCACAGACACCAGCACCTAGTCCACCCTTCAAACAATTTTGGAACTCTTTCTGGAATGGCCATCAGAGCTGTCAGTCATCGTATTACACTTGATGTCCTGAATGTCATCAGAATGTCTTCCTTTCAATATTTCCTTCATCTTCAGGTAAAGAAAGAAGTCATTGGGGGCCAGATCAGGTGAGTACGGAGGGTGTTCCAACACAGTTATTTGTTTACTGGCTGAAAACTTCACAGATAGTGCTGTATTAGCTGTTGCCTTGTCCATGGCAAAAGTCATGAATTGTTGGCAAAAACTTCAGGTTGTCTAACTTTTTTACGCAGACTTTTCAGCACTTCCAAATAGTAAACTTGGTTAACTGTTTATCCAGTTGGTACAAATTCATAATAAATAATCCCTCTGATATCAAAACAAGTTAGCAACATTGTCACAACAAGTTTGTGAACTTAATTGGCCGACTGCATACGTTAAATGAGTAACCCTGGTTGGGCAACTGGAATTTTAATCTTTAAAGCTGAAAAAAGACAAGGGTCCTCATTTAGCAAGTGAAATGATTTGATAAATTCTCACATCAGGTATGCAGTGTAGTGATTAAGATGGTATTGATCTGGATTTTTACATACTTACATGCACACACACACACTCACATTTGGATGCATTGTTAATGTCTATCATTTCAAAGTGGCTTGCTCTGAAAAAGAAGGAACAGGTGGTTTCAGCATGAAAAAATACCTTCCTTCCTGCCCACCCCAGCACTGTTTTCATAGATTTCCATGTGGATTCCAGCCAGGCTGGTGAAATCAGCTATTTCTTGGCTGAGCCTTGTGTCTGAGGTAATATTTTATATCCTTCTAAATGTCAGAAATTAACACAGGGTTTAATAGCTCATCAGCTGGTGATTTCCCAAGATTTTATATGCCACTTTCTTGCCTTCCTCAGAGAGTTTAGAACAGATATGACTGCACTTTTTTTTCAGTCTTGTTGGCTTCTCACATATGCAGGTTCTCCTACATACATAGTTATTTATAAATCTCGCTTTCTGATTAATGCCTTTGATGTAACCTTCTTTAAATTTCCTGTTATTTGTACTATACTGAAGGCATTGACAAAGCAGTTTGTCTATTCATTTATTTCCTGGAATGTTTAAACAATGACTTAAATTGGCTAGTAAAGTAAGATAAAGTGCTTTTGAAAAAAGAAGCAAACAAGGCCAGCCGAGTGGCACGTTGGTTAGTAGTCGGCTTGTGACGCCAGTTGTGAGCAACAGGGCCCCGGTTCAGATCCCACATGAGGGCCAGTGGCACTGCGCCCTCTACAGCTAAGATGGTGAACAACAACTCGACCTAGAGCTGGGCTGCCGTGAGTCCCCAGCGACTGCGTAGGCTGCAGTGGGGCTGGCTGGCAGTGGGCATGAGCTTTCATGAGCTGCTGCGAGCCACTGTGAGCAGCCGCTGTCCAATGACGGGTGACCGACTCCTTCACCCAGGAAGAGCACAATGATAATACCAACATGGGCCAGTGAAGCGATGTCCTCCACAACTAGACTGAAGAACAAAAGGACAGCAACTTGTCTATTCCCCTTCCCCGATTCCCCAATAAAATCTTAAAAAAACTAAAACAAACAAGAATCAAGAAGAAAATAAGGAAAGGAAAGTAAGAAGGAGCCGAAATTGAAATTGGTACATGAAATTGGTACAAAATGTCCATGTACTTGTTAGAGATGGGTCACAAAATTGTCCCTGAACTTTCCAGCACCAACCTAAAGAAGAAAAGAACATTTGCCCTTGAGTGAAAATAGACTGATTGTTCAGGAAATGCAGAAATATATCCATCACCAGAGATCAGAATCATTTTCTGTGGATCCTTCTTCACGGAGATGATGCCAGAATATGTAATTGACAACATTCTCAAAACATTCTTACAATATACACGGAGGCTCTCCCTGAGAAATAGGTCCAGAGTCTGCTGTCACTATCTCCACTACTCCTGCCCAATCTTTCCTAGACTGGTGCAGTAATCTCTCTTGTTTCCCGGTTTAAAGCTCTTCCCAAACCTTCCCCCAACCTTCAATCTTACATCACACAGTAGCTGGCATGGTCTTTTCAATATAGACATTAGACCAGGTTCTTCCCTTGCCTTAAGAACTGTTCATGGTTCTTTCTTTCAATTAGAATAAAATCTGTAGTCTTCACCTGGGCCTCCTGGATTTCAGGCCCCTGCCTCAGTGGGCTTGTTCCTCCTGTTGGGCCTTTGCATCATGTGTTGTCTCCCCAGGGATGTGCTCCTCTCTGACCTTCACACGCCCCCCCACCCCCATTCTCTTCTTTCCTCTTCCAGTTCCTGTGTTGTCACCTCCACACTGAGGCCTTCCCTGACCCCACCACAGAACTAATCACCAGGGGCTGATGATTAGTGAAGAGGAGGCTCTCTTCCTGTCCTGTCGTCAGCAGTGTTGAAGGTACAGGGAGAGGAGCCCTGCCCACCAAAGGGCCTACTGCTTTGGGTGCAGAGCCATTTATACTTCTTGAAACTACCAGGGAGCTTTGGATGGGGAGTTGGAGAAATGGATTTTAATACCATTTGGGGAACCCTAGTCAAGTCATTTAACCATTTTTGTTTTGTTTTCTCATCTGAAAATAAGCATTCTATCCTTGTCCACCACCTGGACAATTTCATGGACTAAATCCAGGTGATGTGGAAGTCAGAAGAATGATTGGACTTGGCTGGTAGGAGCATGGCATAATAATTACATGTTTTTCATTGTCCATTGTCCCGATATTTTAAGGCTGGTCAAGGGCTTAGGTTTGGGTAAAGTGTGCCATTTAATTGTGGCCCTAAATTTGTAAAGCCAAAGCTTAAACTGAATTAATGAGAAACTTCCTGGATTTTTGTATGAATATCACATAGCAACTGGAATAACTCAGAACCAATTTTAAAGTACTCAATTAAAAATGGCATTAGGATAACTCCCAGGATTCAAAATAAACCTTTAAATTGATGGAAATTTGACATTCTGTGAGCCCTTTGCTTTTTGTTTTTCTGTGAGGCATGGTTAAAAAAAATCATATTATTTCTACTGTTTTTAGCACCTGGGAAGGGTAAGTAAGTGAACGATGCTAGGGTTCGTTCATGGTTGAGCATTGCTTTGCCATTGGGGTTTTATATTAAACCCTCAAAGTGTTTGGGTTAGTTTAGATGCTCAACTCTCATGAACCCTAGTGGGAGTTACCATACACATCTCTTCCTCCACACATAGCACTGAAAAAACTTCCCCTCACACCACCTTTGTGTCTTGTCCTTTGAACTCATTTTAATGGATTTTGTAAGTGAAGCATCTCTGTGTGATCCTCAGGGCCATGAGATTGTTAACAGTCCTCTGATAAGCAACAGGCCTTCTTCTGCAGGGCTCGGCCCATACATGCTGGAAGGGTTTAGGGCAGGACTCGCCCCTTTCTGGACTATGGGCTTTTCTTATTCAGTTTCAAATAAATCTACTCTTTTTTTTTTTTCCTTCATCCCTTTTATTTCATGGCAGCCTCCTGATATTGTAATCAGTACACAGTAGGTACTCAACACTCATAGAGTTCTGAAACTACTAAAATGTTATGGAGAAAAGGAGTTCCATATATGTATTCAAGGCATTTGGTGTTCTTAATGCAATCTTTTAGTAAACAGCTAAAGAATTGCTTAATTAAATAAAATGTTTTCTTTAAATTATGTCTATTTTGAAACAATCTAGTTTATATCAAGTGTAACAGATTTTTAAATATTGCATTTATTTTTTCTAATTATAAATATATCTGCCCATTATACAAAATAAAACTGGAATTACTTGCTGAAAGGTTATGCGTTAAATCAGTGAATATTCCCCAATTTTTTTCACATTAGGAATGCATGAGAACATGTATCTCATTATACCCTCATCAACTGTAAGAATTTAAGATTTTGGTGTTTGTCCTAACCTTTGCTAAGTTGATAGATTTGGCATATGTCATTATTTCCATTTGTATTACCTCACTGATGTAGGGTGAACTTTTAGTTGTATGTATGTATGAATTATTTTTATTAGTTAATTATCTGTTAATGTCCTTTGGTCCTTTTTTCTATTGGATTATTTATTAAAACATAATTAGTTAGAGACTGTCTAGGAATTAACCCTCTGCCTGTCATGTGTGTTGCAAATATTCCTATTTTCACCTCATCCTCCTTAGTTTGCTTAGTATGTTATTAACCTATAGAATTTAAAATCTTTTTTGTAGTTAAGCTTATCAACTTTATCACTAGTGAGTTTTTTTCAATTCTTGTAAGCTTACGAAGTCTTTGTATTCTAAGATTAGTAAAATATGTATTTCTTTATGTTTCTTTAAAATGTTTTTCTTTAGTCTGTTATTATCAAGAAGTTCATAGCACATCATAGGCACACTTTAAAAATTCACTTTATCTTTCCAGCAGCCCTTTGAAGGAGGTAGAGAATGTTATTCCCACGTTATAAATGAACAGACTAGGGGTGTAGGAATGAACCAGATAGTTGTGTCCTAGAAGCCGAACTGTGCTTTTGCATTCTAAAAATAAAATACATGTCAATTTCTTCATTAAACTCTCAAGTTTGCCTTTCTATTATTAATTGTCAGTTTTGCATATTTTCTGCTTAAAAATAATATTGAAAAGGTAGATCTTGGGAAATTTGGCAACTTTGTAATGTGTCTTCTGGAATTGCAAAAAGATATTGTAGTCAACATGATGTTACAATGTTGTTATACATTCTAGGTTTTCCTTAATATAGTTATAACATAAAATGCATTCTCTAATATTGTAATTCCTTAAAAATGATCCATATATGGCAATTACCAGTTAGCCAGATTATTTCATTAAGCTGAAGACCATCCTTTGTTGATGAAAAACAACAATAACATCAACAAAAAAAATGACACAGCAATATCAGTAGGGCATCTGCCTGTGGCCCTGGGGAAGTGAATGCAGAGCGGCAGGGGAAATATCCCGTTTCCTGTGATTCTGATGGTCTTTGGGAGAAAACTGATGATATTTGATGGGAGGGGGAGCACGTCTAAGAATGTATGAAAGATTTGGTGGGATTGAATGAAAGAATTACACATTTAGTCAAAATGACATCACTTAGAGAAATAGTAAAAGTAGGAAAAGACATCTGTAGCAAATTCTTCTTTCTGTGTTTATTTTTCAGACTACCTCTTGAATGACCTTTATCAATTTCTAGAACTGACATTAATAAAATGTCCAAAAAGAAATATATTTAACCTAAGCCTGACATAGTGTTTAGTTTTTTCAAAAACTCAAATATAGGGCTGGCCTAGTGGCTCAGTTGGTTAACAGCGTTAGCCCTGAGCAACAGGGTTGCTGGTTTTGATTCCCACATGGCCCAGTGAGCTGCTGCTGAGCTGCCAACAGGTGGCAGGATGGCTCAGGTAGTGAGACTACGTGCTCCTAACAACAAGGTTGCCAGTTCAACTCCTGCATGGGATGGTGGGCTACGCCCACCTGCAACTAAGATTGAACATGGCATCTTGAGCTGAGTGGCTGCGAGCTGCCACGGGCAGCCGGATGGCGACTGGAGTTGGAGCTGAGCTACCTGCACCCTCCACAACTAAGATTGAAGGACAACAACTTGGCTGTTTTCCTTCCCCAATTATCCAATAAAATTTTTAAAACAAACAAACAAACAAACAAACAAACAAACAAGTCAAATATAATTGACATATAGCATTGTATTAGTATTAGGTGTATAATATAATGATTTGATATATGTAGATATTGCAAAATGGTCACCACAGTAAGTTTAGTTAACATCCATCACCACACATAGTTACAATATTTTTTCTTGTGATGAGAGCTTTTACGATCTCTCTTTAGTATTAACTCTTGAGTGCTCATAACTGTTCACCTACTTTATGTTATTAAAAAACAAATTTTACCAACTTCCCCACATAGTTTTAAGGCCAAAAGTGAACATAAATTGCATTAAAGAATTCCTAGTGTGTGGCATGACTTTGAACGTAATAGGATTTTGAGGATAAGGTGCTGCTACCCATCTTTTGTGGAGTGGAGACGCCAATTTTATTTTCTTAGTCTCAGGTAGTTGAAGTATGCACGTCAATTGAATCCTCAATTCGCTAGACTCCTGTTAATCACCCTCTCTATTATAACACGGCTATAATCGTTCACTTCTGTGCTTGTTCATTGAAGTGGTCCCTGTTGTCCCAGCTGAGAATATAAAATTCAATATGGTGAAGTCACCCCGTGACAGAGCTTTTGCCTGCAAAACCAAGTGACCATCCACTTTATTTACTTATTTAGCATTACTCATATAACATTAATATATGTCATGACATTTTTCTGAGCATTTGATAAACATTAATTTAAACTGATAAGCAACCCTATGAGGCAGGTACTTTTAGTACCTCCATTTTATAGATGAAAGAATGAGATACTCAGAGCTCCACTAATCTAGATCAAACATCTATTGAGTGACAGAGCCAATCCCAAGTAATCTAACTCCAGAGTCCATAATCTAAGCCAGGGAGCAGTCCTGGGGTTTCTGAGGGACCCTGAGGCTCTTTGGTGGATCTGTGAGGCCTTTTCCAACTGCATATCTGTATGAGACCAGATATTCTTCCTACACTTCAGCCAAAAGACATATTATGACAGGTTGAATATAGAAGTAGAAAATGAGAATGCAATTGTCCTTTATCAAGCCATTCATAGGAGCTTTACAAAATGGTAAAGCACTGCCACTCTTCACCCTCCTTTTTTTAAAAAAAATATTATGTTCACATGTTGGTTTATTATTTTATGTAAACCAATACATCTTTTAAAATGTTCTCAATTCTCATTAAAAAAACAAAAGTTATAATCCACAAAAACACAGGCTCTTTTGTGTCATAAATAATTTTCAACAGCTTTAATGGGTATGAAGAACGAAAAGTGTGTGAACGTCTCCTTTGAACCCCATAGCTGTGCTTCCCCACCCCTTTGCCTCAGCGCTAACGCCTCCTGTCATCCCTACTATTTCTGATTTAATGCTCCCTTGAAAAGACAATGAAGATATGAGGCTTATTTTCTTAAAGCAAAGGTGGTTTGGAACTCTAAGAGGCAGTGGGCACAGGGCTGAGGATTACAGACTTTGGAGCCTGTGTCCTGGAGTTACTGAGCCTGTCTTTCCATTAGTTACCTCATGCTGAAACTGGGGGTGATGGTATGGGGCTGTTACGAGCATTCAGTGATTAACATGTGTAAAATGCTTAAACTGTCCTTGGAACTTGTGAAGGGTTCAAATATTAGCTATACTGTTATTATGTTTCTGTGTGGATATGAGTCCTAGAGGCTCCAATGTGATTTTGTGTTCCACAAGTTTCCTTAATCTTTTTTGTCCTCCTCTTTGTGTACATTTTTATTAGTAAAGCCTAAACTTCCCTGTCTGCTTTGTTTTCCTTAGCAGGGCCAGGTCTGTGAAAGTGGCCTTTTCTTTTCTTTTTAAAAATCATATGGTGAGTTTCCTTTTGGGGGTGGGGTTATTATCAGAGTGCATTTCTCTTCCTGTAAATTCAGAAACACTAAACCTATCATCCTCCTCCCTCACTGAATTCCCTCAATTGTTTGCAATTCACATCCCTTCCTCTACTCCCACCCTGTCTGCTGTTTGTACTCTGCTCCAGGGATGGGCAGGATCTCCTGGATGTGGGGAGCTCTGCAGCCTCCCAGCTGCACTCAGAGTTGCCTCCTGGTCCCATGGTGGGTTTTCTTCAAGGCTCCAGGTCATACTAGGATCATATTACCCTTGTCTGGTAGTTTGTTTCTCAAGCTACAATCCCGTGCTCCAGGTCAGAAGTTTTTCCCCAGGTACCTCTAGGCTGCCTGTTGGTCGGTAGTGCCCACTCTCTTGTCTGCCTTGTCTCACCTTGTCTGCAGCAGTCCCCCTGGGGACATGGCAACTAGCTGCATTTTATTATATCCAGCCACACAGACTCTATCCTCATGCTTTTCTGATAGACTAAGGCCAGACTTCCCACAAGGGACTCCTCAGATGTGAACCAAAGACTAGCGTCAGTGTGGGCGGCAGAGAGAGGACCCTCAGAGACCAGCGATGCCCTTAGCACCTTTGTGTGTCTTTGGGAATGCATCAACATGGCCTCCATTTCCTCCGAGAGAGTCCAGAAGATTCTTCACCTTTCACAGGCTTCCAGGCTGTCATATTGATAGTGGAGATGAAATGCCCCTGTGATAAGGACTTGGAGGATTTTTAAACCCCAAAGAGTATCTTATCCTGGTTATTCTTAACCGAAAAACATTTGGCTTTTTTTTTTTTAATGTGGGAAGAAAATCATTTTGTAGATTAAATATTTTGAACTTTGCTTATTTGGGCCGTCCCTTCTGCCCAAAAAAGATATGAGCTGACTTACGAAAATAGTTACAGTACAACAGATTTATTTTGATTGTAAGTGAGAAGTTGAGACAGAAGGAAAATATCTGGGGTATTCCAAATGTAGTATGTGAACGGAATTTTTGACACAGAAATAAATAAGAATAAAAAAATTTCAAACTCACAGAAAAATTGTAAAAAGAGTTCAGTGATCACCCGTTTCTCTCTCACCAAAATTCATCAACTTTAACTTCTTAATATACCGGTGCCATATTTCTCTATAGTCAGACATTTCCGTTTTACCAAATCATCCAAGAGTACGCTGCTACAGACATCAGTGTTAGATAGGACAAAGGTCAAGGTCTAGGTACTTCTTACAAAATGCTGTTGGGCTAAATATCAAAATGTGGCACTGTATTTTGCATACTTAGCTGTAAACAGGATGAGCTTGACAGGAACCCAACTGCATAAGTGTAGCCAACTGCAAAGAAGAAATCAACATGTAATTAACCAAATATTGTATATAAACAATGGCTAAGCCTCTCTTCTGGGAGACAGAGCTTTGGATGTGAATCCCCTGTCTCCTTTACTTGCTGCAAGTAAATGAAACTACCTAACGACAACCATGTCTTGTTCTTGAATAGAACACCCCGAATGGCAAACCCCTTGAGTTCGATATCAAACCTGGCAACTCATACGGGCCTCTCCTAAAAGGACTCCTTCTTGGCCTGGTGCGTGCTTGGTGAAGCAGCTCATCCCGGGCTCACTTGCCTGCATCTCTACTGGACAGGCAGTCTGCTGTGTAGGAACCTCCGCCCAGTGCTGACCACCTGAACAGCTGCCTGGCCTGCCTCAGCAGTGACGTACGGTGGCCACCTGAACCTGTTTCACTCAGTGCTTCAGAAGGAAGGTGGGTAGGTCAGTCCCTGTGGTCACTTTAATTACTGTTTCCATTCCCATTCTGGGTATAGGGTCGTCAAAATTTATTTCTCGTGTGTGCTTGGTTTCAGGTTGGTCAGGCAGGAACTGTCTCTGGGATGCTGGATGCAGAGCGTCTAACTCTGGAGGGTGAGGAATGTCTGTAGGGCAATCCAAGCCATTCTGGCATGACATCTCTGGTTTGGTTGTCTGGCTGTCAGGGAACCCTGGTTCACTGATAGTGTTTTTTGTGGGCTAGAGGTTATAGGATCCTAGTGTCCTCTGCCCTTTAATTTCTCTCCTGCAGAAGCTGGAGTTTGTTTTGTGTGTACATTTATGTTTGCCTTGTATGTAAAAGTGCCAGCTATGGGAAACTCAAATTCCATCCCGAACGCAGCCCTGTGGGGTGCATTATCCAGAGCCGGATCTGTTTATTTGACTTAAAAAAAGCTATGTGCCTATATAAATTAAAAAAATACAACAGGGCAGCCAGTTAGCTCAGTGGGTTAGAGACAGTGCTCATAACACCCACGTTGCCAGTTCGATCCCCACATGGGCCACTGAGCTGCACCCTCCACAACTAGATTGAAACAACTACTTGACTTGCTGCTGATGGGTCCTGGAAAAACACACTGTTCCCCAATGAAAAATAAATTTAAAAAAATACAACAAATGGGTCAATGGTAGGAAGCTGCCTGTCTTGTCCAAGGCAGCCTTGTTCGAGACTGGGAGGCTAGTGTGGATTCGGCAGGCACTGTTTTCTAAGTGCAGCTTCTTTGATTCCTCAGGTTTCAGCATTTCCCATGAGATCCTTTAGAATCACATTTGTTACTAGTCACATGTAAGCTTCTCCCTGGCACGTCCGCCCTGTTTCCATCTAAGGAGTGCACTTTTTGGAGTGCCCACAGCCAGGGTGGGACTCATGATGGGGAATGGGAATGGCAGCCCAGTAGGGTCCTGAGCAATACTGAGGTTCCCATCAGACGGGCTGTGCCACCTTCCTGGAGGAGGCTGGTGGTTTCCAGTGAAGGTGATGGGAGACAAGTGAGACAGCAGCACAGGTTTGGCTATGGGACTTGGGGGCTAGCCTATAGCTAATGGTGTAAAGATACATGCTCGGCGTTGTATGGGAAGAGTTAGTGGTTTTATCTATAAGCCAAAAATGAAGCACATGTTATAAGCTGTTCGAATATGTGGCCTTCTCAAAACACCCATCGTTCTTAGAAAAATAGTTAATGTATTCATATATAAGACTCCCACTATTTCCCTTCCTCTGAAGGAAAAGGGGAAAAAATTAAATTTTACCAAAGGTTTGGTAACAGAGGCCAAGTAAAAACAAAGAGTCCATGGTCTTTGGGTAGGAGGTGTTAACTCTTCCAGAGGCCTTCTTAGAGAAGTATGGGTAAGGTTGAAAGCAACAGTTTCCACTCTTGGTCACAAAGCAGAATAAACTGGAAATCTTTTTAGAAATGCATCTGATTCCTGGACCCCATGCTAGGCCTTACTGAATAGCGACAGCTAGGAATCTGAATTCTTTTCAGTGCTCTCCAGAAATTTCTGATGGGCAACAGGTTGAGGAACCCCTGTTTTAAGAAAAAAGACAAACCCAGGAGATCAAAGGTGTTCTCCAAGCTGCAGTGGAGCATTTATACACACTCAGAAAAAGTGAAAGAAGGCCTTAGGCAATACATGGCAGCAGACCCTGAGGACTCGGGGAGTGCAACTCTCCTGAATACCTACTTCATGTCCCAGTGTTCCGATATCCCTAGCAAGTTACAAAAGAGAGCAGTAGGACCTACTACCCCCACCCCACAATCGGTAGAGGTGGACTTCAGAATTTTCAACAATAGGAATATGGCAGAAGGAAGCAGGGAAGATGAAAAAGCAAGCCGCCTTTCTGGCTGTTGCCCTCCAGGCTTTGGGTAATGTGGGCACCAGAGGAGGAAGACCACCTTGGGTGAGTAACCCCAGCCCCAACCGTGGGACCAGCCAAAGCCATCTGGCAAAGCTGGAGCCTATCCGCTGTGCATATTGCAAAGAAGAGGAACACTGGAAGAGAGAGTGCCCCAGCCATCCCCAGAGAAGGAAGGAAAGTGAAGACCCTAATTCTTTATGGTTGCTCCAGATAGAAGGTGATGACTGATGGACTGGCGGGGGTGGGGCGGTTCCCTTTTGGCTCCAAAAAATAGCATTTTGATCTCCCACGAGGAGCCCAGGTTACTCTGGACAAACAAGGGGAGAAAATTGAATTTCTGTTAGATACTGGAGCCACTTTGATCTTACTACCTGGAAGGGCCCCCTCTCCAGGAGGGAATGTAATATTATAAAGGAATAGATTTCATGGCCCTGCTCCATCAAGTCCTGAAAGACCACAGAGGTTCTCCACCAGGTGAATCCGGCTATTTGGGCACGAGGAAGTCAGAAAGAAGGGCAGCATATGCCCTACCTGTTAAAGTAACACTCAAACAAGCAGACCGCTGGCCCAGGGGTAAACTGTACCCCTTGAAACCCGAGGCAAAAACGGGTATCGTCCCCATCCTCAAAGCACTTCTTGAACAGGGACACATTCAGCCTTGTGAGCCACCCTGTAACATTCCCTCCCTTGCCGTTAAGAAACTGGGGATGGCGACTATAGATTTGTACAAGGCGTGAGGGCCGTGAATGCAGCAGTACACGACATACACTACTGTTCCTAACCCCTGGGCCTCGCTGGCCAATCTCTAAGAAAAACCATGGTTCATCGATGGGAGTAGCTTTATAACAAGTGGAGCTAGGAGGGCAGGGTATGCAGTGCTATCCTTGTCCAAGACTATGGAAACAGGAGCTCTTCCTCCTGGGACTTCTACTCAAAAGGAATCTGGCCAGCTGTGCCAGGAAATCCATGAGACCTGGCTTAAATCACCACCAACTGCCCTGACCTGGATCAGGCTGGCACCTAAAGGAATGCTTAAATTAAGTCCTTTTGACCTTATGTGTTATAGATCCTTTTGGGGATCCTCCAAAATTTTAGGGTGCCCAGACCCATTTATAGGACAGGACAGGCTGATCTACACTCATATGATCCAGGGAACTAGGTATAATTTTGGACAGGTCCTCATTTGGTGTTACAAGATACAGCTTCCTGGATGCATCACTGTCAAGTGAAGCCAGGTCCATACCACCCAGTGAGAGTAAGGAACCGGATCCACAGCCCTCCTCTCTGTGAACCCCTGAAGTTGGACTTAAGCAGGTTTTGAACATGTAGATATGGCCTGGGGGAAGGACCTACCAGGAAAAGAAACAAGGATATAAAGTTATAAGAAGGCTGAACAAGATGGGGGCAGTTAACTAACTTGTCTTGTTGAACATAAAGGTACACAAAAGGATGCTGAGATGTGAGAGGGATTACTGGGCATGATGGTCAGGTACCGGTCTGGAGTATCATGGGTGTGAAGCCCTGAGCTTTCTGCTGTTGGCTGAAGGAAGCTGTTGGAAGCTCTGTAGAAAACTGTACAGATATTTTATTCTCTATTGATTATTATAGTTTGGAGCAAGTTGAGTGAAGCAGGGGCTCCTTTGCAAAGTGACACAGAATGACTCCAGGGCTACAGCAGCACATCTGGGCTTGTCCGACCTGAACAGCATAACCTAATGGAAAAAGGATGTGATTTGGACATGGTTTTATAAGCCTTTGTTTGAGTCTCAGCTCAACAAACTCTTAGCTGTTTGATTTTTGGAAATAATTTAACCCTTTTGTAGTGGGTTGAATAGTGTCCCCTCAAAATTCAGGTCCATCCAGAAACTCAGAATGTGACCTTACTCAGAAAAAGGATCTTTGTAGATGTTATTAAATTAAGATAATGTCATACTGGCTTAGAGTGGGCCATAAATGCAATGACTGGGGTCTTTATAAGAAGAAGAGAGGACACACAGAGGAGAGCACCATGTGAAGACAAAGGCAGAGATTGGCATGATGCACATGTACCAGCCAGGGAATACCAACGATTGCTGGCAACTGCCAGAAGCTGGAAGAGAGGCACTGAACAGATTCTTCCTCAGAGTCTCCAGAAGAAACCCACTATGCCAACGCCTTGACCTCAGACTTCTGGCCTCCAGCATTGTCAGAGAATACTTTTTGTTGTTTTAAGCTACTCATTTATGATACTTTGTGCTGGCAGCCCTAGGAAACCAACATACCTCCTAACCTTAATTTCCTTCCTTGTAAAATGGAGATGATGATGCTTACCCTTGGAGCTTTGGTGAGAATTAAATGAACCAGAATCAACATGAGAAGATACTCGTCTGTTGTAAAGTGCTCTACAAATGTTTGCAAATTTCAATATCAGTTTTCTAGGATTGTGAAATGCCAGGGGTGCCAAAAAAATGTATACACATGACTTGTATTTTTCAAGCTGCTCTTCAAAATCAGATCAATAGGTCTGATTTTGCACTTCTGTTCTCAGGAATCCCAGAATCTAGGTGACGCCAAGACTGACATCAGTCAGGCAGCCAGAAAACTTCACTCCTGTAACTCAAAGACATGTTCCGTTCATGTTCATCAGGAAGCATTACAGGAGCATGACCCTCATCCTCGTTCCCTCAAGAATAAGGAATACAAAATCTCAGGGGGGAGTTGTTAAATGGGACAAGGTCTGGGCAGTTCTTACCAATGCTGCTCTTGCTAAATGTCAAAATGTAGCACAGTATTTTACAGACTCAGCTGTAAAGAGGATGAGCTTGACAGGCACCCAACAGGATAAGTGTAGCCAACTGCAAAGAAGATATCGACATGTAATTAACCAAATAGTGTATATAAGCAATGGCGAAACCTCTCTCCTCGGAGACAGAGCTTTGGATGTGAACCCCCTGTCTCCTTTATTCGCTGCAAGTAAATGAAAATACTTAGTGACAACCGCATCTCATTCTTGTATAGAACACCCCAGCCCCAAACCCTTTGAGTTCAGTAACATGAAAGCATTTCACTTCTAAATAATTCAGCATGCATCTCCCAAGAATAAGGGCACCCTCCTACACAACTGCGCCACCGTTGCTGAACCCAAGAATCCACATCAGTTTACTGATTTCATTGTACTTTCCATGTGCAGATTTCCTTAATTGGCTTCTTTCCTCCATGATACAAGATCCTGAGTCAAGGTTCATACATAGCAATTGGTTATTAAATCTGTAATACTTCCCTTGGTTCTTCATGGCATCAAATCATTTGAGGATTCCCATGTAGCATTCCACTTTCTTAATCCATCTGACTTTTTTCTCATGATTCATCTGAGGTCAAACATTTCTGGCAAGGACACCGAATAGATGATATTGTCTACTTACCACTGCATCACACCAGGGCACATCATGTTTGGCCACCCGAATCACTATCGGCACTGCTAAGCTTGACCACTTGGTTACATGGTGACTGTCAGATCATCCTGCTGTAAAAGACATATTTTTTTCTTTGTACTTAGTATGTAGTGGGGTACTACTGTAGACCCACTCTCATTATCTGAAATAAAAATACAAAGCTGGATTTAATGTAAAGGAGAACTGTGCTGGTTAGTCAGTCTCTGAGCAGATCAAACTGGGAAGTGTGGAGTTAGGGACTGGTAGATTTTCGAAGGTGTCAGTGGGCTGACTTGCTATATGGATGCATATTTACTCATGAGAGGAAAGTAAGTTGATTAGTTGGTGCTTGGAGATGTGTGAATCTGTTTGTGATTGGCTGATTTTCAGCAACAAAGGGCTGTCACTGGTTGAATAACAAGTAAGTGTCAATTGAATAAGCTTCATTCAATCTGGTTCCAGAGGCTACTTGTTACCATAGCTACAGAACAATCAGTCTTTTCCTAGGTTTATGACAACTTTAATTCTCATCTGAATATCTTGTTCTCAAATAAAATTTCTCCCATTTGTTTAGTTTTTGCATTCATTGATGCTCTTTGCCTGAGTCATTTATACTATTGGGTTTACAAAGTGTTGGCTATCTAATTCTATTATTTTTTCTACATTTATTATCTGGCATTCTTCTGTAAGGAAGAACTTGACTCCTTTTTTCTGCCTTTTTTTTTGGTAACTCCTTTATGTTCTACCATTTTATATTCATATTTCACTTCTCTTGTATTTGCTGTACCACCCTATAGTAACTCAACATAATTTCAGAATGACAACACCAACATTTATAAAATTCTGATCCAAAGATAAGTGGTCTGAGTCAAAAGTATCTTTAGAGAGATACCTTCGATTTTCTTCAAGTTACAGCTTGATTTGCTCAAAACACATGAAGCAATGTCTGTGTACTCAGAAAGAAGAAACACTGAGGAGTGACAACCATTTCTGTAAAGCTCAGTACTAATGGAATTGAGGTTGTGCTAGTAATTAAAGGTAATATTTATTGAAGGATTACTGTGTGTCCAGTGCTGTTGTAAGTACTTCACATGTTTTCTCTGTTAATCCCCATAAAAACCCTTCAAGATAGTTACTATTATCTTTTCTATTTCACCGATGAAAAACCTTATGAAAAGTCACACTGACAGTAACAGATGGATGCAGGGTTCCAACCAGTTCAGTCTGATGATATAGTCTAGATTCTTAACCTCTATGTCATACATGTGCTTTAAATTTTTATTAATAAAAATAGCTACTTGTATGAAACTTTAATTTCCCTATCGGAACACTTTACATCCCTTATTGGTATTGCTTCTTGGTTTGTCTTTCACATTAGATTTAAGACCTGTGACATTAGAGACCATGAATCTACTGTTTACTATTGAACATGTAGCGTGCATACAGTACATACATGGTGCAGAAATGCACTCAAAGAAATTGTAATAATGGCAGTAGAGTCATGATTCCTTGTGTCAAACATTGTGCTAAAACCTTAAGTGTATCATTTTGAATTCTTAGAACAATCATGCAGAATTGCTATTCCTGTCCATATTATAAAATAAATAGGTTCAGGAAGGTGGGAATAGTTCATTGGTTCTGACCCTAGTGGAAGGGTAGATATTTGACTGGCTTTACAAAAAGTAAGAGAGATAAAAGGCCAAAAAGGTGCCATTATAATGAGCAGATACTCCATCCAAATTCAAGGAATAAAACTAATACTTGGAAGAGATATCTTGCCATAGGGGTTCTGAAATCCATGCAGGGGAACAAAAATGAAGTTTGACTGTTTTAATTAACCAAATGCTTGTAGGAACTTAATGACAATTGGACTACTTTGGGCTTACAGAATATGTAAAATTGGACTTGATTTTCAGATGAATTATGTATTTGCAGACATTCTCCATAAATCCTTGCTTAAACTATGCTTCAGAGCTGACTCAGTCTTTCCCTCTCCCCAAGATGCCTGGCTCATTGCTTTTCTCCATCTCCTGCATTCTTCATTCCTGACCTTGGTTTGATGAGCTCCATCATTTTATGCTACTGGAGCTGTCACTGCAATCATGGCCAGACAAAGGTAGAAAGGGAGCAGAGTAAGAGGGCTGGTGACTCTGCCGATGAGTGTTCTTTGCAGTCAACCTCACCAAGCTGTAGCCTGAAGCCGTGGGCCTTGGCTTCGCTCATTGGCATCTCTGAATGCTAAAGTTGGTAAGGACTGAATTGGTAGCAAGGCCTCTTAACCAGGCATATGGAGTATTCAGTGAAAGAAGAATCCATAAGAAAATGGAAAACAAAACAAACACATCTTCTGCATCGCTATCTCCAAAGGAAAACTCTATTCATAATGTTAAAGGGGCTCGCTCATTAGACACTTGTCTCTGAACATGGAACAAGTCACTGTCAACAGAGGATGCAAGACCATTCTGGATTAGCAGCATAGCCACCGAAAAATCATCTGAAGGTAATATGGAAACATAAATGTGTTTAGAGGACTAATTAAATTGGACATGCCATTTAAGTCATCTGTCACTTGCAAGTAGCAAACTAGCAGATGTAGTGTACATGTCATTGTAAGTCGAATGGTGCACTATGGCAATAAAAAGTGTTACTGGGCTTTCTACAAATTTCACTTGACATATGATAGTAGGAAGCAATATAGTGAATATATTAGTTAGATCATGGATCTGGGGTCACAACAACAGAAATGTGAATCCCAATACAGCCATTTTTTTTTTATCTGTGTGATTTTGAGCAATTTAATTACTCTCACTGAGAATCAGCTTCCACTTTTGTAAAAGTAATGGGTTGGAAGGCTATGGGAAGCAGGTCATAGGATGCAAAGGGCAAGCAGAACAGTAGCAGGCCTCAGGAATAAATGACAGTAGGGCAGCTCTGGGCATCTTGGTTGCAGAAATGACAGTCTCCTCCGGATGCTGCCTTTGTAAGGCTGCAGCTCTAGCCATGCATGTACCTGTGTCACACAGAACTGCCAAGAGTCAAATTCCCAGAGCACACCATCTGCTTGGCCCAGCCTTGGTCTCTTGCCTGGGGCAGGTGAGGTATTTTGTTTGACAGTCTACCAGGATGGCTTGCTGTTGGTGAGCAGCAGGTATCCTAAAAGAATCTGGGTGGGAATAGAAGTTTAGCTGGTGGATACCACAGATGTCTGCTCTGTGGGTCTGGGGAGAGAAACTTGAACCAGAGATATCTGTGTATGTGTACATGTGTGCATGTGTGCATGTATATAATGCATGTTTACTCTATCATAACACCCTTCTCTACTTTCTGAGACAGGTGTGGAATCAGAATTATTTATATATATATATTTGGCACCCTGTGTATACAAAGGGTACCAAAAGTATACACATTTTAAGAAAGGAAAAAACAACTGTATAAAAATTGTAATACTGAATGTATACTGATAACAAAAGATGAATTCAAGTCATGTTTGACTTCTGCAATTACAAGAAGTACTCAAAGTGGTTACCATCAGTGTCCAGACACTTCTGATTATGAACATTGTTTGGTAGACTTCTGTGGCGAGCGTGTAAACTGTCCCAACACCGTAGAAGAAGCAGGACTTGTTGTTGTGCGAGGCCTCTCGGACCTTCCCTTGTGCACATCACACACAGTACCATGCATCTCAAACTTATCACGAATGCGTGCAATTGTTAGGCATGTTGGGGGTTCTGTTGCATACTCATGCCTTCATTGTTGTACTTTCACAACATTCTCAAAGTTCAAATACCACTTCAAAATGTTTTTGTGCTCCTTGAATGACAACCATGCTTTTGCCATTTTTTTTTACTGGCCTGCCTGTCGCATGGTGACGCTAGCATTCATTTGATTAACGCCATCTTTTGAGCAATCGTCATACTACACATTGCTACCGTAATTCAATTCAACTTTGAAAAGTAATACATAGATACCATCTCTTAAAATATGTATACATTTTTTGGCACTCCTGGTATATTTTTACATGCAATTTAGACAGCATGACAGCTGTGCTTTATAGCTGTCTGTATCAGAAGCTAAACTGTGATGCCATGACCCATTACTCTGATGTTTGTGTGAACAAATTCCTTTTTGAATTTTTAGGATTCCCAAGAAAAAAGTGATTATTTTCCAAATCTCATATAACAGGAATAAAAATTGAGCTAATTGAGGGAGTAGAATCTTTGGCATGCTGACATACTTCATAGTACTACTGAAATGATTATGTCTGTGTAGTTATATTTTTGTTTTCATATTTCTAAAAAGATGGTACAAATTATATGAAAGGAGCAGCCTCAATTTGAATTTCTAAATAAATCTATATTGATATTTATCCACTTTTCCAAAGTTCCTTCCTAACATTCACAAGTTTCACAAACGTGACTTATGTATAGTATGTATACATACTATTATTCAGTAATAAAATTTTTCATTTGTAGTTGTGGTAGCAGGAAATTTAATTTAGCTATCATTGTGGGTTATTTTCAAGTAGTCAAAATTAATTGATAAACTGAATCAGACTCATAATCAAGAGACATTATTTCTTATATTTCTTCTTTTTTGTAAGATGTATCTCTTCATAGATGGTGATATTGCAGAATATTCCTCCTTCTCTCATATTCAATACTATATTTCACAGAGTTGGTCTGGCTGGATTTACCTCCTAAACTTCAAAAACCCATCTGTTTCTCTAGTTTCCAATATTAGCATCCTAACCCAAACTACTAGCATTTCTTGCCTGGACTGTTGCATCCATTCTACTTTCTCTTCAATTAATTTTCCATATAGTTGTTAGAGAGAGCTTTACAAAACAGATCTCATCATGGAGTCACTCACTTCATCCTCATTAAAAATCTCTGATTGCTTCTGTTTGTGCTCGGGATAAAGACTAGCTTTTTATTTTATTTTATTTTTTAAATTTTATTGGAAACAGCCATGGTCATTGGCTACACATTGCTTTCATGCTACAATGACATAGTTGACTCTTTTAGGGAGGGCACAGCTCACAGTGACCCATGCAGGGATCAAACTGGCAACCTTGGTGTTATCAGCACCACGCTCTAACCAACTGAGATAACCGCTCACCCCAAGAGTAGCTTTTTAAACGTGGCCTTCAAAGTCTCACTTCAGTCTTTTTTCTACCCATGGCTACTCATGAATCCCTTCTTCTAGAAAGGTTTTTCTGAGACCCCACTCTTGGTAACTTTATTATATGATCTAGTGTGACTATATTCCTTTCCACAATAGTTTGTACCTCTGCTAGGTTGATCATGTGATTTCCATCTGCTTCCTCAGTGAAAGCAGGGATGGTATACTTTTTATTTTCATTATGGTAACCTTAGCACAGAATTTTGCATATAGTAAGCACTCAATACTTATTTATTAAATGAAGTAATTGAGATTTAGAGATAGTGTATCTGCCAGCTTTTACAGTGTAGCTAACAACCCTGTAATTGGTGGCTTACCACAACAACATCATTAATTTTTTGCTCACAAGTCTGCAAGTTCAGCTCTGCTAGGCTTGACTGCGCTCAGCCAAGTTTGGGTCTGTTCCACCTGTCTTCATCTTCTCTCTACTCAGGCCGAAGAAGCAGGTGCTATCCAGAAAATTTTGCTCTCATGAGAGAGGGCAGGAGCTTAAGAGGCCAAGCCAGATTGCATGGACATATTTAAAGCTTTGGATCAGAAGAGCCAGGTGGTACATCCACTCAAGTTTCATTGGTCAAACCAAGTCACATGGCCATCCTATTATCAGTGGAGCAGAGAAGTACACTCTTCCTACAGTGTGGGGGGAAGAGGAGAGAATGTTGGCAAATGCTGCCTTCTACCTTAGATGATAAATACACTGGTCCAAGATTTTAAGACAAAGGAATAGCTGCCTCTCATACTGACTAAAACACCATGGATTTGCCAAACACACAGAGCCCCTATAATACAGGGAATATATCATAAGTAATTTATCCCAAGTGACCAGTGTTGAGGTATTGAAGTTCACAAAATGAAATGAAATTTAGACTTGTTGCTACAGATACTGTGGAGTACATCCATCACTTTTCACCTACCCACCATGCCTAAAATAGTACCATGGGGGAAAAAAAGACATCAGTCATGTGTGCTGTGTAACAAGTATTTCTGGACTCCTTCATTAGTATTCACTACATAAAAAGAAGTTTAAGTAAATAAAGTAAAAACAAAGTTAAAGACTAAGTATTTATAATCTGTAGATAAAAATGATGTGTGTGTACGTATTGTATGTGTGTAGTACCGATGCGGGTATATGCTTGTATAAGCGTAAGTTATCCAGAGGGATATATGTTATTTATAATCATGTTGCCTCTAGCTGGGGCGTGAAATGGGTAATAAGAAGAGATGATTACTTTTCACTATAAACTCTTTCATTAAAATAATAATAATAATAATAAATAAAAAAGAAGCTGTAAAATGACATTTAAAGCTGAATTCTATTGACTGTGAGGAGTATTATCATCAGAAAATACCATTAAGCTTTCACATTTCTCTCATGGTTTTGTTGATTAGTTGGGAGAAAATAGGACTAAGGATAAAACTGGTCATCATTATAAAATCAGCTGAAAATGGGAAGTAATCAAATCTGACTTTTGCAAATGGCCTAATGGCCTCTTCTAGAAAAAGCTGAGACTTGTTGGCATGAGGAGGCCACACTTGGTAACCTTGGTGTTAATGTCACCAAATTAGAGCTTATTAACTTTAGAAGAAAGACAATGATATAGAAGTTTTCATAATTTGAAAAACATCCCTGTGTCCAAGCAGCCAAATGCTATTGGATGATAGAAATCTAAGAGTTTATCAACATCTTGGTCAGTAAAATCAGCAGGGGATTTGGGCAGCTCTCTGAGATTTACCACAGGAAAAATGGCAATCAGAAACAGAGGCTGGATAATATTCCCCAGTCACAGTCTGATTATCATAGAGTGATAGAGCTGGAAGAAACCTGGAGAGATGATCTCATCCAGAAGGTGAAAAGTATAAATGTGAGAGAATGTGGACCTGTATAAGTTCCAGGCAGCTAAAGACGTTTGTGCAGCTTTGACAATAAAACATTTTAAAATGGGTTTTAGGGAAAATTTTATTTCTAATAAGTAACATTTTTTGACACATTTTCTATGAACCTTGTATATTCAGTAATTATACCATCTACCGTTATTGAATGCAGACTTATTTAGTTAACTGCACTTTACATACATTCCACAAGAAACTTGGAAGCAACTTGTCCAACTTAGGGACAAGTTACTTAGGGAACTTAGGGAAATCACCTGTCCAAATTCGCTCAGCCTTGATATAAACAAAGCTGTTCCAGTTGCAAAAATCATTTCCTTAACCACTGGACCATATCACAGGCTTAGATCAAGACTTGTACTAGATAATTGACCTAGTAGCTCTTTACTTATTAAAAAAAAAAATGTTGTGGGTTTCAGATGGATTTCCGTCAGTTGGTGGTTTGGTTTTGGTTTTTGTAGTTTTTCTTTTCCCTACTTGGGTTTATAGTTCATGTTCTAAATAGGTAGGGAGGAAATAGCTTTGACAAATGTCTGAGGATCACTAGAACTGCAAACCTCTTGGGGTAATGGGGAGGAGAGAAGCAGACTCTTTCTAACCTCTGCTACCTGTCGGCGCATTCTCATGATGTCACCCAGTTACATGGCACTTTGATTTCTACCCTGAACTCAAAGATCAAAATTTGTTCAGCCTGTTGAATATAATGTAGGTATTCCTTTCCTCAAACTTTGAAAAATAATTATAAATTAAATCAGTTTTAATTATAAATTAAATCAGCTAAATTTCATTTTCACAACTGGGCTTACCACAGGGCAGAAAGGCTGCCCAGCTGTGTAGCTAATAGTTATATGATTTTAGGGAACCATTTCATCCTTTTCACAAATTATTTTTTGAGAAAACTCTTTCTAAAGCACATTTTCTCTTTCAAATTTTCTTCATTATTTTGTTAATCACTTTCACATTTGGGGTCGTGGTTGAGTACAGGGATTGTGTGCGATCACTGAAGCTCTGAAAGCTCCACAAGACTTTGCAGATCAATATATTGTATTTGGCAGTTCTTTCATTAACTGTATTATACAATTATTTTATAATTAACAAATGGTTGTGATGTGAAATGTTTGGGGTAGGATAATGAAGAGCTTCAAAATACTTACTCAGCAGCCTTATTGAACTATTTTTTTTAAGTATTATAACTCTTGACATTAGTGGTTGTAAATATGGTTGGATAGCCAGTATGCTTATATTCTGTGTATATACCTTACAATTCTTCTTTTGATCACTTGTGCCACGTAGCCCCTCACTTTCTGACCAGTGAACCATATAAAATAGGGCTTATTTTCTATTTCTTACAAAGGGATACTGCATGCATTTGTTATGAGTTAAATAAGCAAAAGTTTAATGCTGTTCATTTTTTTTTAATTCACAAAGGCATGAAGAAAGTAAAAAAGACTGATCATTCTATACCCAGAAATAATCCCTGTTAATCTTTTAAAATATTTTCGTCTCATCTTCACCTTAACAGTTTAAAGTGAAACTAGGATAATACTCTGCATATAATATCCTATTCCTTCATTTCTAATATCACAGGAGTTTTTTCTTACCATTAAAACAGTGTTTGCTAATTTCATTTTCAGTGTTCCATAACGTTACATTGATTTTGTTTTCTATAATTGACTTACTTCATCTGCTTTTGAACGTTTAGTTTGTTTCTGAATTTTCACTATTGTGAGTCATGCTGCAAATATTGTAAAAATTATGACTCTATATGCAGAGGAGGAAAACATTTTGCTATCGTATATATTGAATTGTAATATTCCTAATATGTACTAGTTTTGTAAGTGAAAAAGGTATATGTTAATTTGCATTTATTTGATCACTGGCAATGTATGATGACAGAACATTTTTTTTTGTAAGTTTATTCCAGTTTTGCTGGTGAGGAAATGGAGGCTCAGATAGATTAAGTAATTTGATCAATGTCAAACAACTAAGGAAGAGAAACAAGAGTTGACCCCATGTTTTTCTGATTCTACTTGTGTACTTAACAATATTGTATTCAGTTTTGTGTTGTTGCCTCTTATAAGCATTCCATTTTTCTTAATACTTAGGTATAGTGCCATCAAGTATTATCAGTATGTCACAATCAGCCTAAGTGGGAATGATTGAGCTCTGGATGTAACTTTTTCTAAACTTTAACCTCATGGATGTCTAAGGTGTGGCCATCTTTTTTATTTTTTTAATTACAACTTTATTGATATGTAATTCACATACCATACAGTTGACCAATTTGAAGTATATGGTTTAATAGTTTTTCTTATAACATAGGGTCATCTTTAGCTATCATGACCACAGACTGTTTTGTCACTGACACTGGCAGTGACCTAGCCGTCTGTTCTGTTGGTGTCTAACACAGTAGGTGTTGGGTTCATAGTAGGTGCTACATAAATAAGGACTTTCTACATGATCAATTAAAGACCTTTTCCTGATGCATGACATTCTTGTGCTAGGAACTGGGAGAGATGCTGAGAAAGAAGGTGCATACCCTTCTTTCCAGAACTTTACAGGGTCATTGGAGAGTTAAGACCTAAATCATGAGAAAAGTAAATCCAGGATTTTGATGAGATGTCCAATGAGGAGCCCAGCCAATGATTTTTATTGCAGATGCCACAGGAAGGCAAGAGACTGCCATGCTGTGCAAGGTGGTCCAGGACAGTTCCTTAGATGTAGGGGCTGCATGCTGGCTCAGTTCATGGGGTCCCAGATTGTCATTCCTCAGTGACTACTGCAGTGCAACCACTGTTGGCCTCTTGTGAAGCCCTAGTCACCTTTCCCAGGCTGCTTGGGTTAACAACTGGGAAGGCTGTATTTGTTGTTTTAGTCTTTTTGTGCCCTAAGATCAAAACCCGTAACTGAGAGAAGAAAAAGGTCCTGGGAAATTCACTGAGTTAATATCCACTACCACTTTTTTCCTGCCGACCCAGCTACCCTACTCAAAGGAGGCCATGTTTCATGTTGCTGACAACCTAGACTGATGAGATTGCTGCTTCCTCTGAAATCTTATTACATTTCTGCTCCTTTGACTATCAATCATGGATCATCATAACATTTGTTTACATAATTTACATGTACACACCTTATCTGAGAAGCTCCTTGGTGGCAAAGAGACCATGTCTTAGATTTTTCTCTGACTACTTTGTACCTACAAGTACTGTGTGTGCATACACGTAGTATACAGCCATATGGGTAAATATGAGTACAGCATGTATTAACACTTTCTTTCTGTTCCCAAAGAGAAAAGCATTGATTTCGAAAGTACTTACCTGTCTGGCATTGCTCCTTATTATGGATATATTGAAACCTTGGTCTAAAATAATTGAGATTCCAGGAGCACGGCTACCTGAAGTGTTGGTGAAAAGGCAGATTCCTGGGTTGTGCCCTGACTCCCATGCCCTGGGGATTCTGAATTAGAAAGCTGAGTGTAAGAACCAGGAATTGGAATTTGAAATAAGTCATCCCAGATACTTGCAATGCACATCCATGAACCAACTTGGAGTGGCAATGGCCTAGACACTCAAGCATTAAAGAGACAATATGCAGAAATTAATCATAATTGAGAGAGGTGGTAAAAATGTGGCTTAGTTGAGATCTCTTTATTATAAAGTAATATCTACAGAACTGAGTATTATAAGATAGTATGGCAATTTTGGAAGGCTGTAGCTTGAATTGTTTAAATTTTGTGTTTATGCATCTTTATAAGTCAAATAAGATAAATAGCATCTGTTGAACAGGTTATCAAAAAATGTTAAATGTATATGGAAATCTGGCCCCTTGGATCGTATTACTTTGTCATCCCTTGTAAAGGCTGATGAGAAATGGTTTCTCAGGCAGCAGCCTGTTCTCCAGAGTGGCTTGTTCTCAGATGAGTGAGTCAGTTTTCTGCCCACTAATTCCACAAATTGGCTTGTTAGTGCCTCTGGCTCCAAGAGCCTAGTTCACTTTAGTTTCAGTTCAACAATACTTGAATGCTACCTGCCGTGTGCCAAGTTCTGTGCTAGCTGCTGGGAATGATATTGAAGAAAATAAATAAATAAGCCAGTGTTTGTATAGTACTTACTTGGCGCCAGGCACTGTTAGTTCCTTCTGTATGTTACCGTATTTGCCGGCGTATAAGACGATTTTTTGGCCCTGAAAAATATGCCTCCAAGTGGGGGGTCGTCTTATACGCCAGGTACACTTCAGATAGACTGCCCATAGTGCTTGCCCCGTGCCATAGTGGCCTCCCGATGCCCGCCCACTTCATTCCACATACCGTTCAGGCATCAGCAGCGCTGCTGGGTGTATGCTCGGCTGTTATGCGATTTTGCTGTTATGTGATTTTACCACACTCGCAAAATCGCACACAGCCGACCATACACCCAGTATGATAGCGCAAAATCGCGAATCGCGATACCATACTGGGTGTATGGTCGGCTGTGTGCGATTTTGCGAGTGTGGTAAATTCGGGTTACCGTATATTTCTTTACATATGCATTGAAGATTCGCGATTTTGCGCTATCATGGTGCCTGTTAGAATGTTGAAGAGCTCGCACTTGCGCACTAGTGAGGTCCCAGGGAGATGCTGATGCAAGGGTGGACCAGACTGCTATAGTGACAGGGCGGGCAAACAGGGAGCAGGGACCAATCAAGTCAGGCTTTGTATACAGCCAACAGCCAACCACAATACTGCACCATTGTACAGTACAGCATAGAAAATGTCGACCAGTCAAACCCCTATCATCCCTATCATGGCACCAGCCAAAAGAAAGAAGTATGATGCAAATTTTAAACTGAAAGTTATAAACTTTGCTAAGGAAAATAATAATTATGCTGCTGCAAGACAACATGGAGTAACAGAAAAGATGGTTCGGGACTGGAAATCAAATGAGAAAGCATTAAAGAGTATGCCAAGGGGTAAGTGTGCATTAAGAAGAGGCACCCCACACTGGCCAGAACTCGAAAAACATGTAGCAGACATGGTGGCTCAACATCGCCAAAACGGTTATGTGGTGACACGAAATACAATACGCTTGTTTGCACTTCAGTGGGCCAAATCAAATCTGATATTGTTTTACCTTTTATTTGGTGTGTGGAAGGTGTGCGGAAGAGGGAGTAGTCTTATAAGGCGAGTATATAACAAACTCTGTATTTTGAGTGGAAATGTTAGGGGGTCGTCTTATACGCCCAGTCGTCTTATACGCCGGCAAATATGGTAACTCCTTAATTCTCACAAAAACCTTTGAAGTTGTTGTCCCCAACTTACGAATGAGGGAATAGGTTAATAGAGTTCAGGTTCTTCACCTGAGTGGAACCAGGATCTAGCCTGAGCAGCCTGATCCAGGGGTCTCTACTCCACCCTTAACGAACAGGTAGGCATGGCTTATTTTCTCTTGAAACTTTCTGTGTCAAGCAGAATGTAGTACTTTTCAGAATACGTCTTTAAAAAAACCATCGCTCAGCTTTGATTTGTGCTGGTCACAGATAAGTTCCCCAGGAGATGGGTTCCTATGATCCCTGGCTCGCCTTGCAGCCTCCAGGGAACTTAAGCTGCCCCTGAACATGGAGGATGTATGTATTTGGAAGCCCTAGATGAGCTCTGTCCTTGAACTTCGTGTGCTGATGGAAATGTCTTATAAATCTGCTCTGTCAGGTACAGTAGCCACATGTGGGCCTGAGCCCTGAAGATGTGGCTAATGTTACTGAGGAACTAAGTTTTTAACTTAATTAATTTAAACAGCCACAGATCCTAGTGGCCACTGTATTAAACACTGAAACTCCAGATCAGTCTTTTCAACGTTGTTCTCATTGAACTGTTTGAGGCCTCACTGCTCACCCTCCTGGCCAAGGTTCCAACCAGTTGACCTAATGAATGGAGCACCAATACAGCCCTTGCTAGGTGACACTTACAGCTTAAAAGGAGCTTTCTTTTGGGCTAAAGGATTTTAATTTTAACATGTTTGAATAAAAACATGCAGTAGACTAACCCTTTAAAGCTAGGACAGCACTTCATTAATTATGTATGCAGAACATACACTGTGCACCAGACCAGGAGTCAGCAAACTTTCTTCTTGAGGGAACAGATAGTAAATATTTGCTGGGCCACATGGTCTTTGCTGCAACTAGTCACCTCTGCTATAGTGTGAAAGCAGCCATTATGAATGAGTATGGCCACATTCCAATAAAACTTTATTTACAAAAACAGGTGTCAGGATGGTTTGGCCATAGGCCATAGTTTTCTGATCTCATATTAGACACATAGTTGTCTCTTGCAAGTGAATTAATATATTAATTTATCATGTGCTAATTATTTAGTTTCTGCTATATGCCAGGCCGTAGATATATGACACTGAACAGGCAGATAAGTGTTCTACTTATATTCGTGTGTTTAGAGGTTGACAATAAAAGATTAAACCTATAAACATAAACCTAGAAATCATGAACAATATGAGTAAAATAAAACAGAGACTACTTGGAAAGGGAGGTCAGGGAAGCCTTCTCTTTGGAGGTGCATGTGATCTAAGAACTAAATAATGAGAGACCAGCCCAAGGAAGGACAATGGCAGAGAATTCCAGGTAGAAAGAAATGAGACACTGGGGCAGAAACAAGTTTACATGCTCAATAATGTTTAAAAAACAAAAAGAAAGCCTGTGGGGTGTAGCTTGGTGAGGAAGTGGGAAAATCCTGGGAGCCTGGAACCAGATTAATAAGGCCTTTAGAAAAGTTTATTTTAATGTAGTAAGCAGCCATCGGTGGAATTTTAAAAAGGAAGGAAAAAGGTATATATACAGATTCTTTGACTGTGCTATCATTGAGGTGTCCCCACATCTTACCTTGCTGTTCTCACCATCCTCAGTCCCCAAGGGCCCAAGGCTTGTACAGGCTCTGCAGAAACAGTGAAGGAGGTGTGTCCATTTACATCAGCCATTTGGCATTGTTTTCCAGAAGAAGGCATTCATAGATTCTCCAAGCAAGGCAAACACCATCCAGCATTTCTTTATTGATGCTATAGTTCAGATCTGTCATATATTGCTTTAGTTTTCACCTTCATTGCCAATTTTAACATCTTGCATTGAGTAGTTCAGATCTCTGTGTAATATAAAAGCCTCTGGAATGTTTTGGTATTTACAAATCTCTGTTGTAGAGTGAGTTTCCAGCAATAACTAATTAAGAATACACTTAGACAATCTTTGGGCTTTTTTTTTTTTTTTTAGTTTAAACTGTTTCTTAAACAAGTTGAGCTTAAACATTGTCAGAATATATGTAGGTGTTAAATTTCTTTGAAATGGATTTGTATTGTATAGATCCTAGAAGGTAAAATGCTGCTTGCTGGTTTCATTTGGAGAAATTATCACAGGGCGTGATACTGTTAACTGTTTGTTCAACGTTGCCTGGTGCAGCAGAATACAAATATTTGACCTTCTTGACAAAGACAGATGGACTGAAGCTACACACCATGATATCATTAGGTTGTCGAATAACATCATTATTCATGATTATAAGGAATTATTCAGGTGAAATGGCGAACCTAATAGAAAGCGATTATTTGTGCAGGGAGTATAGTTTCACTGTCCTTGTCATTCCAACCCCTTAGTCAAAGTGAAGATAAGATATATGTATTTATTTTACTATAAAAATTATTAAGAGCATAATTTAAATAAATGGAACCAATTATAATTAGTAATTTGGTAAATCAGATTGGTATGACATACTTCCAGAAAGAAGTTGGTATACTGTGTACCTAAAAAATGAACATCTTTGTCATTGATGGGGTTGTTTCATATTCATTAATGCATTTTCAGTTGTGTAAAACTTCTATAACAATTAAAATATATGCAAAACTGTATTTCCAAACAAGATTTGAAAGGTGCTCTAAATTTAAAGCAGTATTTTTGCTGACCTCCAGGTGTGCACCAACTATGGCTTAGAGCCAAATCCTTTTTGTAAGTAAAGTCTTATTGGAACACTGCCACCCCAGTATTTTATGTGTGTCATGGCTGCTTACACGCCACAGTGAAAGAGTTGAATAGTTGTGACAGAGACCATATGGCCTGCAAAACGTGAAACATTTATTATTTGGCCCTTTACAGAAAAAGTTTGCCAACTCCTGCACTAAGGACATATAAATAAAAAAATAAAATCATGCACTAGTTGATCTCAAAGTAGTTGCAAGAAGTCCCAGAATCCATTAGGCTGTGAGAAATTCACATCTGGAGCTACCTAGTTAAGGAAATGTGATTGCGTGTGTGATGTTGGTCCACCACTCTAGACCACCAGCTTCTTTAAAAAACTGACTAAAATTATTCCAGTGCTCTGTAAACACAGAAAAGGACTAAGTTAGCTTTCTACACGGTGGTTTTAAAATGTTCTTGCCCAAAACTGTGATAGAATGGTTAAATCCAGAGTTCTTCCACAGCCTTACTTACATAGCTCTATAAAGAACAAATACCATGAAAAATGTGCAAATAAAATTTGATCATAAGTATGAGAATAGTTTTCAAAAGATATATTTCCAGAAATATACCAATAAAATATGAACATAACACCTCCATCAAATTTAGAAATTAACTCTTTGTTTATTTGTTGAATTGTTCAAATGTTGTAAATTTATGAGAGAGGTTTCAAATATTGAAAAAATATACAGGGAATAATGTGGCAGACACGTATGTGCTACACAGATTAAAAAAAAATTAACATCTTCCCATATATACTTCAGATCTTTTTTAAAATAAAAAGTTGCAGATATACCCCATGTCCAACTCTTATCTTATTCTTCTTCCTCCCTTTTTAGAGATGGATTTCTTAACCCAGCTGGCACCATTGACATCTGGGGCCAGATACTCCTTTCTCGTGAAGGGCGGTTCTGTGCACTGTAGGATGTTTAGGAACAACTCTGGCCTCTGTCCACTAGATAGATACAGTAGCATATCCTTCCCTACTTTTGACTACCAAAATGTCTCCACATATTGCTCAATGTTCTTGGAAGGCAAAATCACCCCATTTGGGGACTACTGCTGTAGAGGCGTTTACTAACCTGAAGTTTGTACATTTTTTACCTGCAGATTTGTATGTTTCTCATGCGTCTGTATCCCTACAAAGCAAATAATGTTATTTGTTTAATGTTTTCATAGCGTCCATCTGTACATACTCAATTTCTTTCACTCAGCATTGTTTTTGAGATACAGCTACAATACATGAAGATCTAGTTCTTTCACTTTTACCTACTGTATTGTATTCTATTCTCTGACTGTGTGACCAGTTAATTTCCTATTCCCTTTATTTAGGTTGTTTCTAATTTTTTTTTTTCCATTAAGAGAATGTTAAACGAATATCCTTTCCTGTATCTCCTGGAACATTGGTAAGTGAGTCTCTGTAGAATATTTACCTAGCAGTGGAATTCCTGTGTTGGAAGGAATGCATTTCTTCAACTTTGGAGAGCAGTTTTGCAATTCCAATTAAGTGATTGTACCAATTAACACTCATAGCAATGTGTGAGAATTCCTGTTTTCTCTGCCCTCATCAACATTTGTATTGGTACACTTTTTAAGTGTTCTCTAACCTGGTGGGTCTAAAATGTTATCTCATTATCATTTTAATTTTCATTTCCCTGAGTATCAATGGAGTCTAACATTTTTTTCATTTGCTGTCTGGCTGTCCCTTTTTTTTTACTTACCTATGTGTATATTCTTTGCCCATTTTTCCATTGGGTCGTTGTTTTCTTTTCTATAGTTTATATTTTTATATTTCCTAGGTTCGATTCCTTTGTGATTATATGCAGTACAAAGTATAATCTGGTTTTTGGCTTGCATTTTTAGTGGGTTTCTGTGTATGTGCAACTTTCAATAATCAGAATTTTTTTATTTTAATGTAGCCAAATTTAATAATATTTTCATTTATGGCCTATGCATTTTGGATCTACTTTAAGAAATTTTTATGAATCCTGATGTTGTAACAGTATTTTCCTATATTTTTTTCTAAAGTTATGTTTTCTTTTCACATATGCCTTGATATCATCTGTGTATATTTTATATGTGATAGGAGTTATGAACCCACTTTTCCTCACATGAGTAATCAGTGTTCCAGACCATTCTTTCCCCACAGTCTTGACATGTATGTGTCAGTCTGTTTCTTGCCTGTCCAAGTTCAATTGATCTCTTTGAGTTTCAATTGTATATTGCTTTGATTACTATGGTTTACAGGCATCTTTTTGTTTGGAAGGTGAGTCATTCCTTACTTTTCATCACATTGTTTGGCTGATCTTCACCTGGACTCAAGTGGTTTTTTTTCAATCTCAATTTCTGTGGAAAAACCCATTGAGATTTTTTTAAAGGAATGGCATTGAATCGGTAGATTACTTTAGGGAAATTTAACATAGTGGTGATATTGGGACTCCTCAGCTATGAACACAGAGTAGATATCCATGATTTTAGGCCCTCTTTTGTGCTCTTATAGAATCAAGTTATGATGTCAATAATGAATGACTTGGATATTTAATTTAAATGGATATTTGTCACTGGCTTTTCAGTTTTGACAAATTAGAGGGTAAAACTCATATTTGTTTACCTCATAATCAGTGAACACAAAGCATCATACACTTTTTGAAATTTTTTGGTAAAAGAAAAATGGGAAAGAAAAAAGAAATGGACTTGGCCATTTCTTTTACATGAATATACTTAGTTAAAATATATTTGAAATACTAGGCTAAATGGAAGAAGCCAAACACTAAAGGCAACATATTATATGATTCCATTTATATAAAATACCCAGAGTAGGCAAATTCCTAGGGATGGAAAAGAGATCAGTGCTGGCCAGGGACTGGTGGTAGGAAGGGGTGAAATGGCTGCTTAATGGGTACTGGGTTTTCAAATGATGAAAACCTTCTGGAAACAGATAGTGGTGAAGGGTGTACAACATCATGAATGTACTAAAGGACAATGAATTTGACACTTCAAAAAGATTAAATTGATTGTTTTCACAGTTAAAAAATGTTTATGAATATATATATATATATATATATATATATATATATATATATTTTTTTTTTTTAATTGGAAAGAAAAGATTCCTAATTTTTCCTCACTCCACTCCTGAGCAAACAATATAAATCATGTCTCAATTCTAATGGAAAGTCTTAACCAAAATGACCTTTACCTTTTTGTTTTAAAAGAAATTAAACTTCTGGTGACTCACAGGAACCTAAATTTCATGTTCCATCAAATACTCCATTATGCTTTGAAAGAAGAATCTGAATAATTTGCTCCTAGAATATTTTTGAAATTCAGTTATGCTAAATAGTTAGAATTTTAGGTACAGTCATATCTCTGTTCATATTGCTTGCAGTTCAATATTTATGAGTTGTCAAAATAAAAGTAAAGCTTTCTTCCTTATGTCCACATTTAAAATGTCATTTTCATAATGGCAATAAAATACAGCATTAAACTAAAATTAATATGATGATGTGGAAGGTGTGACATAATTAAAATGCAAATGTAAGCACACTTCTTTAAAATTGACATTGAGGCTTGGATACTCTGCAATAGTGAGGCTATTGCTTGTTGATAATTTGATTTGACAGGTTCTCTTTGCAAGTTCATTGCGTTAACCTCACAGTGTAAGCATATATTGGTGTGCCTGATAAATTGAGAAAATTTAGGCAGGCTCAGAAAGCTGAAAATGAAACTTAATGAGTTATGATCTTCCTGGATATGTGCATATCCAACTTATTAGAGAAATTTGGAAAATGCCTGCCATCTACAGATTTATTCATTTTCAATCTAAAATTCACACCATAGGCATTTTTTTTTGTTTTTATGTCTATTGTCCTTAAGTCAATTTCATGTTGTTCCCTTTACCTAAAAATGCTCCTACTTCCTCCACTCCTCTAAATTCCAGCTGTCCTTTAGAAAAATCTCCTCTTGTCCCCTTCTCTATACTTAATGTTCTCTGAATTCTCATTTTGTATTCCTCCTGACTCATCCATTTTACCCTGTTGTACAATTTTGTGTGTACATGTACCGTGTTCAAGAGTAGATAATTAGGTTCTTAAGATCAGGAATTATTCCCTCAGAACAAATACAGATTAACAGACAGGATCTCCAAAAGAAATTATTGAAAGAACACAAGATTATGTGAATGGGAAAACGACATCTAATGCTGTAGATAGTGAACCTAAAAATTGCCATCATTCATTCCTTAATAGCGACTGTTGTGCATTTACTAGTTTCTCTAGCCAGTTCTCGCACTTTAAGATGTTGACCTAGATTCCTTAACTTTTGTTAGATATCCAAATCAATGAGATGACTCCCAAAGATGAGTGTGGTTTTTATACTAAACCTTAATGCCAAAATGTAAGCATCACTTAGTTATTTGACTTTGTGGCCATAGATAAGTATCAACCGTTTAAGCTCTGAATGTTTATATTCCCATATATCCACAGTTATTTTTCTGTTTCCATCAATATTGCCTGTTTTTTCCATATATGCACCAGGTGGTAAAATTTAGTTTTAGCCAAGAATCGGTAGGAAATGTAGACTCAAACACAATAGATTTTTGAAGAAATATGTCAATGATTGAGTGAAAATAGGTAAGACATTTTATACTAGGGAATATAACATATTAATTTCCAAGAATATTTATGTCGGAGATGTCAACATTCCAGCAGGAGACTAAGAGGATAATAGCTTTGTGGAAGATGGTTTTGTGTAAACAAGACTGGGAAGCCCTTTACTGGAAAGGGAATGGAAAGGGTCCACACCAGCACTTCTCAACCTGTGGGTCGCGACCCCTTTGGGGGTCGAACGACCCTTTCACAGGGGTGGCCTAAGACCATTGGAAAACCAAAAGATATTTACATTGCGATTCATAACAGTAGCAAAATTACAGTTATAGAGTAGCAACGAAAATAATTTTATGGTTGGGGGTCACCACAACATGAGGAACTGTATTAAGGGGTCACGGCATTAGGAAGGTTGAGAACCGCTGGTCTAAAGTAACTGAACATGTACTACAACTTCAAGATACTTGTTCTAATATAGCCATTAAAGCAAATGTCATTGTAATGGGACATTTAGTTTTGTTTCTATTGTAATAAATTTTAAGGAAATCAATAGCAGCATAAAGATGAAACTGGTAGTCTACCCCAAATATCTCAGTCCTTCTGTGGAGGCTTTCTCAAATAGCTGATGGTTATAAAATGAAATGCATTTAAATCCATGACTAAAGATGATTAAAATATCATACAGAACGAAAGCACTCCAGCTGTAGATGTTCATTAAACTGACCATTAATAACTTGTGATAAAAAAGGAATATTACAACATTCATAAATTTTGTATGCAGATTTTATTAAGCTGGCATATTATATGAATTGATTGTCTGACATCTTCTGGCTGTGGCTGAAGATAATAGTTTTTCATATGCATTTTCTATAATCCAAGAATTCTGATGGACTGTTTCTAGCTAGTTATGTTTTTGTTGTGGTTGGCATTTCTTTTGCCCAGCATACAATTAGGAAATATAATTATATCTTTCAGCATGAAACATTATAAGGTTGGTTGTGTCAGCATTTCTATTATAACCTTGCTTTTTGTTGAGAGCGAGAAGAGAGTGTGTATATAGAGACAAGAAACTGTCAGTTTGGTTGACTCTATCTTGTCTTGCTAATGAATTATTTCCATTTTTTCCCTTGAAATGTAAATACACTCTAGTTTGCTACTGCTTAATTTTAAGATCATATTTCAGTAGGTTGTTCTTTGCCTTTCTGATTTGATAATCTTTTAAACATGTTTCTAATGAACAGCCCAGCACCATTTCATTCTGTCCACCACACTGGCTTCTGCTTTGAATCCATAGGGATTCTGAGCTTGGAAATGCAGGAAGGGCTGGAGTGCAAGGTACATTTTCCAGGTTAGAAGTTTATTGCTTCTCAGCATATTCACTTCTTTTCCTTTGTTTGCAGTTATCTTCTATTTTCAGGGGTTGAGGGTAAAGTAGCACAGGGGTCAAAACACGGACCCTGGTTTCAGAATGCCTTGGTTAGAGGCCTGAATTTGCTACCTGTGCACATTAACATCTTGGCACTTGTATCCTCACCTGCAAATCAGTGCACCGATAGTACCTGCCCTGTAGGGTTGTTTTGGAAATTAGTTAGATCATGTGAAGGGCTTAGAGCAAAAACAGCACTCAGTAGATGCTAGGTGTTATTAATACTCACATTATAGCATTAGTAAGAGAGAGAAGCGGTAAAACTTGAGTCTAATCACTTTTTCTTCAGCGAGCTCTTACATCTTTATAAAATCAAGTGAGGCATGATTGAAATCACCGCCTGAATGCTTAAGTCTGCTGCGCGAGAGAGGTTTTAGGGACACACCTGGGCTTGAGTAAGAGACGCCTGGGTGTGAGTATTTAGTTTTGACCTTGGGAAAATAAGTTCAACTAAGTGTCAGTTTTCACTTTTCTAAAATGGGAATAATTATGGTAAATAAATAATGGGTTTTTAGGAATAAATATTAGTTTATCTTTGGAAATAAAATATACATCTGGCACACAATCTGAGTTCAATAGCTATTGGCTCTTATTATGGTACCTATACCACATTTTTGTTACCTTTTTAGAGTGAGAGTTTGTAGGGGGAGCAGTAATGGTATCTAAAGTAACATTTTGTTCCCTTTAACAACTAAATATTATGAAAACATTAACTTAGCACCTTTCTTTTTTTTTTTCTTTTGGCTTTATACATACAACCAAGTAAGATTCGCTAAAACCATGTCTGTGGCTCACAAAAGCGTTTATGAATATTGATCATGTTAGCCTGTGATTATCTAATTGCTAGTAGGATATTGTCCTTCGTGTTGATGTGTTTATTTCAGAGTTTTAGAACTTGGTCATGTTCCTATGATTTGAAATTTATTACCTATTTTGGTCGAAAGTAAACTTATTAAATATTAAAGCTGGAAGGGTTGCTTCCTGCCTCTCATTTGGTACGTGAAGGACACCGAGGCCCAGGATATAATGGAGTTTGCACAGCGTAATAAAAACTTCAAACAGGTGACTTTGGTTTGGTACTTTTTGTTTTGCGCTTGGGAAACTCGAAGTGGAAGGAATGCCACATACTTACTGGCTGTCTGTGAGCATGGCCATCTTTTGGCGATAAAATAAGCATAGGCCCTTCTTCCAGAGATGAGAAAGGAATTAGTGTAAGCTAATGAAAATTAGGCAGAGAGCCTGAAAAATGAGCATAGTTACTGCTTCTTATTTTGCAATAATAGTTTAAAAGTCTGTTATGTAATTTAGATGTGCACAGAATCTTTATCCGAAGCGGGCAGATGTTCTGGTCCATATTTTAGCAGACTGGGGGAAGCAGATGTGAGTGATTAGCGAGTGGGCACGGGTAGCTTTAGTTAATGTGGGTGGGGTCCAGGCCAAATAGGTGGAAGGTAGGTTCAAGAAAACTTCAATTTGATCTTAGCCTTGGTATTCTTGTTTAATTCAGTGTGTTTTTCAAAATTCAAACACTGGTAAAGGGAGTTTTAACTAATGCTTCATTAAATTAGACAGTGTTGGAAGCCAGGAGTTTGATTGCTTTTTAAAAAATGAAAAGTGCAAGCACATACTCCTTAATTAGATCATATGTTTCTATGCCTAAAGGTGATTTGCTACCTGTCTCAGTTGTAGCTTGAGTTTGATTTTTTTCAAATTTTCTAATTAGGATGCATACCTCTGAGAGATAAAAGGGAAAATGAATAGGTAGCATTATCTTAGGACTCTTTTCCTGTTCCGGGGGGAAATAATTCACAATGATATTTACTTAAAGAGACTAAGAATATTTTTTTCTAACAAATGTCATATAATATACACTGTGGCAAAATGTTTATTTATTTATTTTTATTTTTTCATTTATTTTTAAAGGCTTTATTGGGGAATTGGGGGAGGGAACAGCGATGTTGGGAAATCGGGGAAGGGGAACACACAAGTTGCTGTCCTTTTTGTTCTTCACCCTAGTTGTGGAGGACGTTGCTTCACTGGCCCATGTTGGTATTATCATTGTGCTCTTCCTGGGTGAGGCAGTCACTCGCTGGCCATTGGATGGCTGCTCACAGCGGCTCATGGCAGCTCTCACCGGCTGCCGGCTGCTCACGCTAGCTGCCGGCCACTCACGGTAGCCCATGGCAGCCCACTGCAGCCCCACTGCAGGCCCACTGCAGCCCACGCTGTGCCTGGCAACTCACAGGAGCCCAGCTCCAGGTCGAGCTGTTGTTCACCATCTTAGCTATAGAGGGCGCTGCGTCACTGGCCCATGTGGGATCCAAACTGGTGGCCCTACTGCTCAGCGCTCATGCTCCCAAGCCAACTTTTAACCAACGAGTGACTCAGCTGGCCCAAAATGTTTATTTTTTTTCCCTAGCAATTGTCAGCACCATTCATGCTCTTTCTTGGAAATGCCAAGCCATTAGATATCATCTAGTTCAATCTGTAACCCACCATGTAAATTCCCTACATAACAGGAAGTGTGGGCTACATGAGTTAAAGCCAGAAGGGGGCTTTTGGAGGTGGAATAGACTTTGTTTATTTGCAATCACTCAAATTATTTGGAAAAACCTTTGCAGTTTTATGTTTCATATAAAACCTTGACACAAAGTTCCTACCTTGATTTTACTTCCAGCTGTTTTACCTGGTCTTTTTTTCTATCTTTTGACCTATTGAACTTGAATGAGTGAGTTAAATACTGTTAGGTATTTGTCAACAACAAAGTAATCATCACGCGTGGAATAGTAAAACCTATATTGGAGAAAGTAAATTGAAACAGCTTTTTCTAGAATCTTTACTTGATTGATATTTGCTGTTTTTGACAAAAACTATTGAAAAGTCCAAGATAACCTGTTCTTTCTGTTTATTTAAAACCCAAATGGTATTTATTTGTTCTATAGCATATAATGTAGCTGGAGAGCTGCCTGAATACAGGACTTGAATTTTTTAAATCAATAGTAGACAACATAGGGCTGCTGAGATTCTGTTTAGTTGTAAATGCTGGTTTAATCATACTGGTTATTAAAATACTGACATATTTCTGTTGTACATAGCTGTTGCCCTGAGTTCCCAGGAGTGCCCCCTACCCTGTCATTCCAAATGTCCTGGGCCCTCCCTCAGGTCTCCCAGACCATCTATGATGAGACTCCATAGAATTAGCTCCGGGCCCCACAGAGGGCCTCCAAGACCCTGCTCCAGCAACACTATCGGCTTCTAGGTGCTCTGCCCTTTACTGAATGAATGTTACCTATGAACAGTTAACAGTGGGTGATGGTTGAATAAGTATAAGGTTACTTGGAATCAGATGAAAGGGAAAAGTATCTTTAAATCTTCCTGTGAGGTTTGCTAAACTATATAAACAAAAAAATCACAGCAAACATGAGCTAGGGCTAGAGCAGTACCTAAAACACTGCCAAGAACATACCAGGGACTCAGTAAATAAGTGGACAAACTTAGCATCTCAAATATAATCTTTTAGCTCAAATATAGGAACTAAGTGATTGTTCAGCAAGGACCCCACTGTTGTGGTTTCCTGATCACTTAACAAAATTCGTATTTCAGTCCAGGGACACTGGCACTTCTCTTTCTGCTTTGAGAAGCTGTGGAGCCTTGTCAGAGCTCTTTCTAGCCTTTTCTTCCTTCACTGAACATTTGCATTTGAACTGCAAAATGTTAGCTTCATAGAGGGTCTTGTCAATAACTAAATAAAGGAACCCTAATCACTTGGTATTTTTAACAGGCACTTAGGAGGTCATCCAAATTCCTTTTGCTTTGGTTCAAGAAATAGATTCTCTGGGTAATGAACTTGAACTCTGTTACCTGGTTATAGATTTCAGATAGCAGAAAAGGAGAAATAGAAATAGAAGGAAAGATTGTTGTATAAATGGCTGGCATCAAAGACTTCATCATCTCTGACTTGTCAGACAGTGAACTAAACCTGGGACTCACTATTTTGTACTATAGAATGCTATAGTGAAGTGTTTTGAATTTATGATATGCTTATTTCTCTCTATTAGCAAGTTGGAGATAGCCAGGTGCCACGGAAAACCCCAAGCATGGAATAACTGAGAGGCGCGTGCAAGACAGGTTACTTGTAGCTTGCAGACGTATGTAATTGCACCTGTTAATCCTATACTTCAGGTCTGGATTTTCTTCAAACCATCTTGAGAGCAGGTGACATGGGAGGTGAGACTTCCAAGGGGCTTCTAGCAGAACTTGGACTTCTTTTAACTGTTGCTTTCATGCGTGGATTTCTACTTGGATAATATTTCCACCTTTGATATGTCTGAATCTGAGCAGTAATTAAACTTAAAAAAAAAGTGTAATTGTGAAACTGCAGGAGCCAGCAAGAGTCAGTTCATCCTCCTTTAAGTAGATGTTCTCCTTGCTTATGCCTCCCTTCAGCGAGCTCTTACATCTGTGTCCCCAAGTGCTGGGCACAGTGCCAGTGATAGGGGTATAGGTGGCTGGTTTGACTTGGCAGGTTACGTCTCTCACTCAGCCCCTTACTAGCTGGGTGTCCTTGGTGAATTCATCCAACTTTTCCAGGGCTTGTTATGAGGAGTCAGTGAAGTGGAATCCAAAGAGCTGAGACAAGGATCTGGCACACAAAGTCCTTAGCAAATATTAACTCTTGTTTATCACTTACCTGGTGTTTACAGTGAGCCAGCTTTCTTGTGATGGAGTTATTTAGTTAGAAATCATTTGTCTCTGTCTAAATCAGTCACGCCTAACGTTTCTGAAAAATTGACAATCTGCAGTCTCATTTTGTGATGCTATCTCTCTCTGAACGAGCACTAGGACAGTCGTTTCAATTGAAGCACATTTAAGTTAGCTTTGTTTTTGAGACGTTGTAGTAGCTTAAGAAAATGACAGGCAATAGTAATGATTTTTTTACAACTAGACTTGGACTGAAGATACTGTAAGACAATTATAAATTTAAGTACTTCCTAGAGAGTTAATATTTTTAATTTTGTCATTATTGTTAATGTTAAGTATTTTAAAAGAAATAGAATATTTTAAAATAAAAAATATTTTAATTTGCTAATTTTAGATATTTTTTAAAAGTTCTTTTAAGTCTTTGTTTTTTATAGAGGTATATATAGAAATATCTTAAGTTGAAATTATATGATGACTGTTTTAGATACAGATGAAAAGAATGGTGGTAATCAGAAGGGAAGGGGGGGTGGGAGGGAGGACCAAGAGGTTAAAGGGGTCAAATACAAGGTGACAGAAGGAGACAAAAATTCAAGTGGGGAGGATACAATGGAGTGTTCAGATTTCATGTCATAAAGTTGTACACCTGAAATGTATATAATGCTATTAACCAATGCTATCCCAATACATTTAATTTAAAAAATTATATGATGACAGTGATCTGCTTCCTGATAACATGGGATTGAGGAGTGGATTAGAGTAAGATCGGTCATGAAACAAGATTAGCTATGAATTGACCATTTGTGCTAGTTTGTAAATACATCAAGATTTATTTTACCAGTCTATGTATTTCTGTATATGCTTGAAATGCACCACAGTAATAATAGGAGAAAAAAAGCTAGGTTAGAGAACCCTGAAACCTAGTCATTATTACTAGCTGTGGTGAACTTATTTGTCACAGCTCTATATTAGCCATAACGAGGTACCAGGGATGATTACGTGGATATATTGGCTGATAGCTAATAGGGTTGGAAAATATGCAATAAATGAGAGAAGGGTTCCCATCCGTTATCATATGTTGACCCAAAATATATGATTAAATCAGAATTAACTGGTGAAAGTGTATCCACTGGAAGATAAAGTAGGCATTGTAAGATACCTGTTTTGGAGAAGAGGAGTGTTTCACTATGTTTATCAAAAGCACATTCTTGAAGCATAAAAAAGTTTATATTTGAAGTTGTTAAGATTCGCTAGCATCAGAATATTTCTTAAATAATTAATGGAGGGGACATCAGAGCCTGACCTGTAGATCTTTAGTCATCAGTGAAAGAACTGACTGCATATGATGCTTTCTTTGCCTAACCAGTGCGGCCCATTTGGAGATATCCGAAATTTGCTGATGGATCCTAAACCGACTGAATGAGGTTTGATGTTAGTCAGCTTTGGGGGAATGGTTCAAGGGATTATGGTTGTTGGTAGTGCATGGGAATTATATGGTTTTTATGATCAGTTCAGCTCTAACTCATTGTGACCCTCTATTTCGTAATTAGGTTATACATTATAAAAATAAATTGCATCTGACATATGGCATGATTTTTCTTCCCCTCTTTCATTAAAAAAACAAAACAAAATAAACTTCCTATTGTAAATTTCAGCTTCAAATCATCTATTTTTGTTTATATATCCTTTTGTTTTAAGTACTATGAAAATATTTATTGTACCTTCTATTATACTTAGGAAATTGTACCTTTTTCAGTTCCTATTAGCATTGATGGCATCATATACCAGTTTATAGAGAAAAGCATGGCTCTCTAATGGGTGCAGAGTCTGTCCTCTGCTATGCTCCTTCATATTGGTCAATCAAGTCTTAGACAAGTGACTAAAGAGTTCTCCAGGAAAACCTTTCTCTGGAATAGCTACATCTTCAGCTAAGAGGTAAACTTTTCACTTTTTCTGGATCTCACTGCCATTACTGACCATAGTTTGGGGTCTGTATATGAAAAGGTTCAAGATCTGTGGGTTTCTCATTTTTTTCCAGAGAATTTCAAGGCTGTTGATTGGACTTGTCTATTTATAAGGTTTATTTATCCCACCCTCCCTCTCCCCAGGTTTTCAGTACCTTCTGACCACTGTATTTTGAGACAATTGGCATTATGGTCTTCTCCTGTAGACTTTGCATCTGAATAAAAATACTGGCAAGTGCTTTTGGGCACTGTTGCATAGCACTGTAACTTTGATGTCAGTTAAGGGACAAAGTCATATTTCCTTTCTTCCTTGGAGAATTAATAATGTGGTCATACTTGCAGAGACAGGCACGTCTGTACCATGGGCAGGCAGTACATTATTTTCAAATCTCTTTTCTCCCAAAGGTCCCTCAAGCCTAGCCCTCTTTGACAGTTTCATCATAAATGTTCTACAGTTTTGCTGTCCTGGGCAACCTTAGAAAAGTTCCATGGAAAACAATATAATTAATACCGTGTCTTTTACTGGATCCTGTCTGTTATTCCCAAAGCAATAGTTACATTGCATTCCATTTCAATAGCACACTCTATGATATGTGGCTTGTATTTGATATGTGGTGTGATTATACTCTCTGTGTCATTGGGAACTTTGAGCATGTCTTAGGAATAATTTCTTTCTCCCTTCAGTAGATTCTGTTGTTTCTTTTATTTGTTTATTCATTTATTAATATAAAAAATGGAGTGCCTATTATGTGTAAAAACATATTGTAAGGCAAGTGAAGGAACATGGCACAGAGTAAGGGAAAAGCTGCAATGCCTGTAGGATGGTGCCTAGTACATTAATGGTGGTGCTTTTAATGGTAGTGGTTTTAATGCTGCTGCTGCTTGTGTAGCTATCATCATCATCATCACCATCACCATCATCCTCATCACCTTCATCATGTTCCAGTGTTTTTGCCAGATTATTATTCTATTGTTTATATAGAATACAATTTATTTGCTGTAAGAGGCACTAAGAAATGAGATGATCATAGTTAGGTAACTCTTTTGGAAATAACAGCATTGTATCAAAGCTTAATATGTTTTCAATAAATGAAGTTCATTCCAATTTGCTCTTTCCCTTTTACTTGAACTTGTGGGCTAAGATTCTCTGATATATCGACCAGGACAGGACCCAAGTCAGCTAACCTGATTGCTGTGAAGGGCCCTGGCCTGAGGTCAGACAGCCTAGGTTCAATTCCTAGTTACCACTCTTGGTAACTGCGTGACCTGAACTCTCTCTGTCTCATCTCTTTATCTCTAAATGAGGATTCTGAAACTAATGCTTGTTGGAAGGATTACATAAGTGAAACAAAGGCTCATCCAGTGAGCAATCAGTAAATCAATGCCATAATTTTTATTGTTGCTCTAATTGTTGTTATTACTATTATTTGTTACTGGTTTTGTTGCTGTTGCCCTTATTATTTCTACAGCAAAGACTAATTTACTGAGTATTACTGGACTAAGAACCTCCGTGCTTCCATATGGTCTGTACTTTCTACTTTCTGAAGTGAGCAAGCAGAGCTCTAATCAGACTAAGGTAATGCACCTTTCATTCACCACATGAGCAGAATGGAAGAATGCTGCTCCCTACTCTTATTAGAGAAGTTCGGGTGAAATCATTAGAGGTTCTAGATTGATCATGGAATCAAACTCTGAGACTCCTGCCCACCAAATAAAAGTGTTGACTATATCCTCTACTTGATTCTGGAAACACACAAGTCTGTGTTCTCTGTATATGTTTATATCTGCATGCCTATAATGATTGCTATGGATATAAAACTGCAGTTGACCTTTTGGTATAAAGTCCATCTACTAGAACAATAATGTGTAATTCTTTGCAGGAGTTCTAAAATGCAAGAACTTATATGTGATATTTTAACAATAGCACTGCCCTCATTGTTCTTCTGTACAGAGATCTATAGTAATTACTATATAATGTGGTTCGTGTGATGCCCGGCAAGATGGTATACATTCCGGATGCAGAAGCTAATAATAATAGTACCAAAGAAGACTTAAGAAAAGATGTAATGCTGTTAGAAACCCTAAGATAAGCATAAACACTCAGCTTCCCTCTCTGCATCTCTTTTCAAAGAAAAGCAGTAATGACAGGGAAGGAATGAACTATTTCCTAATTCTCTTAGTAGCCTTCATTTTCTGCAGCAGCATTTTTTCTGGTTTTTGTTATATTTGGCATTGTGTGTAAAACATCCTAACCAATGAAATAGCATTCAGAGAAGAACTGAAAAAAAAAATGCATTCCAAATTCTCAAGCACTTAAAATTGTTTCTCCCCCCTTTATGGTTAAAGATAGTCTTTAAAAAAAAATCTACCTATGTATTGCTTAATTTTATAGGAAAAAAATAAAATGATTAAATATGATATCACAATAAATAATTTCCTTAAAAAAATACAGAGCTATATGTGTATAGTTTTATTTATAGTAATGTTCATCTTTACCTGGAAAACAGCACTAGATAAAGAAAGAAATCCTCTCTCCTTTGTGTTCAGGAAAAAGTCTTGCAAAGGACTACTCTTATTCTTGCCCATATGGCTTAGATGAGACTAATGGATGCCCCTCTAGTGTGCCAATGGCCAGGCACAGACCCTACATGTTCTCCTTTGCTTTCGCCTGAACTATTATTTATGCCCTCTGGCCAAATGCTTGCTAACTGAAATTGGCAGACTTAGTCAGACTTCTCTCCTCCTCCCAGGCCCATAAACTTGGGCCTACCTTTGAGCCATTGGGAGTTCAGAACAGTGCCTCCTTAGAGACTTCTCCTGAGAATTGGCAGACCTCAGGGAAACACTTCCCCTGATCAGATCCATTGTCTAGTCATGCTACGTGCTCTTCCCACTTCCCTACACTTGTAGCTTTGTTTACCCCTCCCTAGAAAAGACAGTTCCTACCTGCTGACCTTTGAGGCACTACAGATCTCATAGTCAGAGCTCTCTCCCTACTGCAGTAGTCTTCCTCTTCCTGTTATAATAGTCCTCCTCCCCTTATTGTAATCATCTTTTCAAACAGTCTCTTCTTTACCTAAGTCTGAATTTGTTTTTATTTGACATTGGCATTTATTCCTTGTGTAGCCTGTAATTGTGGTTTGGTTGTAGTGTTTGAAGCATCTTCATACTAACGGTAATAGAAACGTTTATGTTCCGGGACCTATGGATGGTATTTTTGAAACATTAGCTCTGTTTTTCTGTCTCCTACAAAGGGAATAGTTTTACTTATTATATTTTACTCCCAGGAACAATGAAGTTCAGGTATGTTAAGTAACTGCACATAGTACACACCCCCTAAATGAGAGACGTGGAATTCGAAGACTTCATAGCTCTCTGTTTTCCAGTACCGTTGCTCTATTAACTCCTTGAGGCTCTGGTTACTAGGGAGAACAGTAATGATGATGACAGCCCTGCTGTTTGGTGAATTGTATGCTAGTTCTCATGCTAAGTGCTTTGTGTATATTCTCCCATATAATACTAACAACAAAGCAGGGAGGTCAATGCCATGAGTATTCCCATTTAGTTTACACTGGAGGAGTGTGAGGTTTGGACAGGTTAACTAATCAAGTGCCTACGTGTACTTCTAAATGACCACTAAACTGGTGTCTTCACCTTGTGATGTTCTAGAAACTGCCGGGGTTCCTGGATGCAGCCCCTCCAGGTCCTACAAGGCAGGTTGCACTTCTGAGCATGCCTGGTGCTTTTCCAGCTCCACCAGCCCTCAGGCGCTTTGCTCGTGTGGGGTCCTGGTGTGGATGGAGCTTCGCTTTCAGAGTAATAACCACAGTGTTAAATCTGCCTTCTGTTTATGTTGAGTTTCATGTTCATTTGTTTTTTATATAAAGAAATGATTGACTGGGAAGATAATGCTTTTCAGACACTATAGCATGTGTTATTTCAGCCAAGGAGAAAAATATGTAAGTAACTTACTTACTGAACTTCCCAAACCTTTAGTTTTCTCATCTGTACAATAGCCATCACAAGATACCTATAGGAGAAATGCTGAGAAGTTTAAAGAGATGATGAATACAGAGTCCGTGGCCCAGTGCCTGGCACATAGTCACACGTCCTCGGTTCCTGTTTTTATTATTATTATTAATGATTAGTTTACATTTTTTCCCAACCATTTGGTTTATATTAAGAATTATAAATAGTGTCCTTTTCAGATGTGAGCAAATTTCTGGAGGTGGGAAATGGCAGATAACTCAACTTGACTCATTTTAACGGTCAGTTGTGTGTGCTATTTAAAAAATGCTATTTAAAAATTAGACTATTTTCTTGAGAGTAATGCGCATGGGAAACAGCCCTCTTACTTCTACTGTTTTAAAGATGTAGTTAATGATTTTCTTGTCTAATCATTAATAAATGCACAAACTGTAATATAAAAATGAATACTGTGGAATTTCTTGAACACTCCAAAACTACTCATTAATTTAGCCCTATAAAATTGGTCTATAAACATGACTGGTGTTTTTATTATATATGAGCATGACAGAAGCCCTTTGGGGCTTCATCCATTCTCCATCGCTATATTATTCATTTGATTTAGGATTCCAAAGGCTTATTTTTTCATTAATTCTGAATTTTTCAAATTGTTATAATGTGAACACATGTTTATTTTTCCCTGGGTGAAAAACTGCTTAATGATGGAAATGCTTGGTGGTGAAGGCTATTGAGGCTTCTTGTCCCAGAAGAGAATGCCGCCTTTGCTGTGGGCATGGTCAGGGGTGACCCTCTGTGGCCCCTATCGGCCTACTTCATCTCTTTTGATTGTAGGGTGGGCAGACATGGTCCTTGTCCTGATTATGTTGCTGCTGGTGTTAGGGAGAAAAATGCACTGGAATTCATGGAGATTTCTTTTTCCAATTCTGAGTACAAGGTTCTGTAACTGTCTCCCCAAATAATATCTCTACCTCTGATATGCCTCCCGGTGTCATTATCTACAATTCTCTATGCAGTTAGGTTTACATGTGCAACTGCCTCAAACTTGGTGTTAGAAAATTCTCTCCCAACAAACCACCACTTTTTCCATTTGTTCTGTTGGATACTGGCTTTTCCATTGTCATGTTTTTTAAGCCTTGGAATATTCTTGTCCACTGTCCCATACTGTCTCTCCACATCCTATTCATTCACCCTCATGAGTGTCTCTCACATCTCCCTTTTCTATTTCCATTTATGTATCCCAAGTTCAAGGTTCTGTCTCTTCCCCAGATCCCAGAATATTTTAATAGGTTCCTAATTGATCTCCCTACCTCGAGCTCCCCTCAGCCCTTTAGTTAATCTTGGAACAGTGTTCATACAAATTAAGTGCTTTAATTACTCTTTGATTTGAATTGAATTTTATCAAAGAAACTGGCTATCGAAGTGGGGATGGATTTTTTTCAGTGTTGGTGCATATTTTATGACCAGCACCTTGGGAGTAGAGAAGTACCACTTTCAAGGGCATAGACCTATTTGTTAAATTTCCTTTGCATCATTTACTGTAATTCACGTTGGTTTGTAATTGACATAATAGCTTTAGCTTTTTCAAACATTGTTTTTTTCTTTTTAAAGAAGAGGATCAACTCTGGGACATGCATCTCATTAGTATTAAAAGTACTCAAGTCTCCATAAAATGAATATAATAAGAGACATTTCTATAATACAACACCAAAGGCGATAAATGTCGGGTTGTCAGAAAACTTAAATGAATAATGGTATTTGAGGCATTTATTTTTCTTGCAATTTGAGATATGATAATTACTGCTATTTAATTTTTTTTCCCCAATCTTAGCCTGCTTGGGTGTCTTGAGGATTGGGGTTTAGGACACATAAGGCATTTTCCTATCCTGTCAGAGGTTCTTGAAGGATTACGAATATTTTTATATTCTTTATGAGAAAACAAAGAATGAAGAGTTGAAAGGCAGCAAAGACTAGTTTGTTTTTAAAAGAGAACATTCTACAAAACTTTGTCAAATACAAAGAGTGGGAATTAAGTTTGAAGATAAAAGTGGGCCCAAGAATGACTTGTTTAAAAGATGAAGTCTTATGATGCCATCTTGGTGCAAAAATAGCTTTAATAAGTTAGTAAAAACACGATTAATACCAAATTAACCCTTTTATTTGAAATTTGATTCTGCTTGTCTTCCAGTTAAACAGTGAAAGATTCAATGGCATGGACTTAACCTGGAGGCTTTTTATTCATATCAAGAATTCAGGGGAGCCTGGAAAGATCTATCTACTTGTGTTCCTTGGATCATAAGCTTTTGAGCATGAGATAAGAGGATAAGAGGATCATTTAGTGGGCTCAATTCTGCCATAGTGTTGCCTATTAAATAGGTGGTTTTACTTCTGTTTACTTCTAGGCTTTTAAAGGATTTAAGGGGAAGTTAAGATATTGTGGTGACACTCCTAAATGCTGCAGATAAAGGGCAAATTCTGTTTCTCTCATAAAAGAGGCTTCTATTATGCCTCTTTGCAACAGTCTTGCTTGAAGGACCATGGATCCAATCCAAAGTAGATGTTATTTTCTCAGGTCAAGTTACTCCAAATTGTGGATAATAATAACAAGGAAGGAAGGATAGAAGGAAGGAAGGAAGGAAGGAAAGAAGGAAGGAAGGAAGGAAAAGAAACAATAGAGGGAGGTTGGGAGGAGGGAGATAAATAGATGATAGATATAGATATAGATATACATATAGAAAGGAAAAGGAAAGAACGAAAGGGAGAAAGAGGTTGAGAGAGAGGAAGGAAGGAAGGAAGGAAGGAAGAAAGGAAGGGAAGGGAAGGGAAGGAGGGAAGCAGGAACAAAGGGAAAAAAAAACCCCTGCTACCACTACCTTTTATTGTGCCTGGCCCTGTGCTAATTTTTTAATGTTATTACAGAAGCATCATGTAGATATTATTACCATTTCCATTTTATAGGTGTGGACACTGAAGCCCAGGGGGTTTAAGTAAATTGCCCAGAGTCAGAGCCTCAGCTACTGTCCAAGTTCTTTTGATTAAAGGCCATGTCCATGTTCACGGCCATCCCTTCACACATGTTTGGGCTGCTTTGCAAGAGCATGATTATTAGAATTCAGGATTTTATGCATTTTTTTTCCCCTAACAAATGATGGATTTGAATAAAGGTTTCCTTCCTCTCCTCAAAGAGAAAGGAACGGAGGAAGGGATGAAGGGAGGGTGCAGTAATGGGTATTTTTAATCACTATCAATAGAATTACAGGTTTAGGGCCAGTAGTTTTGACTGAAAGGCTGAATCCTACAGAGTTTTGCGCTTGGTTATTGTTCAGTGGCTAGTCCTATGTGATTAAAACCGTATACATATGATTAAATACTTCGAAAGAAGAAAATTATTTTTCAGAGAAATAAATATAGAAATATTATTTTCCATCAATTTGTGATTCCCAACAGATAAGAAAAACAGGATTTTTTTTCTTCCCAACATTTGCATGATGCAACACCTAAATACTTTTAAGTGTGAACGAATGTCCCAGTGGTATTCAATAATGTGATATGATGTCTGTCTCTTTCTGCCACCTACAAACAAAGAAAAGCTGTTGAAGAGAGTAGCATCACTTTTAAACTTATCAATTCACAAAGCTACCCTTACATGGTAAAGTCTAAGGAGGTAATGTATTGTCCCCATGATGAAACTTGAGTAGAATTAGCTGGAGCGGTTACTACCTCAGTGAGACGCAGGATACAGGTGGTCAGTCCACAGCAGGCCATGAAGACATATTGGGACCATGTGAGATGATCCAGGGCAGGGTCATCACTGGTCAGTCTTGCGGGGAAGACTGTGCTGGCTCAATCCTGATGTGGTCAGAAGATTCTCACTGTTTGTGTGTAGATACAGCCAGAGAGTCCTTTGAAAACACATATATGGCCAAGTGACCTCCCTGTAGTGACTTCCCATCAGTCTTAGGATAAAGATACAGCTCCTTACAGTGGCCAACATGGCCCTACGCGGCCTGGCTCTGATGTGCCTTTCTTTCTTGTCTCCTGCCATCCACTGTCCCCCACGCCTGCCACCCTTTCTGTGCTCTGTCCTGGAGGACTGAATTTTAGTCCTTCCATACTCACTGTGCCCTTCCCCCACAGGCCCTTCCATACTCACTGTGCCCTTCCCCCACAGG
>NW_017731537.1:159729-164819 GCF_001890085.2 Hipposideros armiger
CCTTCCCCCACAGGTCCTTCCATGCTCACTGTGCCCTTCCCCCACAGGTCCTTCCATGCTCACTGTGCCCTTCCCCCCGCAGGTCCTTCGGTGGTGCTTTTGCTTTTGCCCAGATGCTCTCCCCTCTTCTCTTCACTACAGTCCCTCCTGCTGTCAGCTCAAATGTCATTTCAGCAGTGGTGCTCTCTCTGCCTAGGTCAAATAGCCAAGACATGATAGGCTCCTAGCATCACATACATTTCCTTTGAGGACTTGTCTCAGCTGCATTTCACATTTGTTTGGTGATGATGTTTGACAGAGGATAGGATATGATGGATGGAAGCCTGGAAACTCAAGCCATCCAGGTGGGCCTCGAACCAAACTCTTAGCAGCCCTGGGACCTCTCTATGCCTCTTCTATAAAACAGAGCTGTCATACTACCTCATCCTTAGAGCTGTGGTGAGGATTAAATGAGTGGATGTTAGAATGATGCCAGATGCATAGAAAGGGCCCACTATGTGGCAGCCCTTTTTATCACTTGATCAATGACCATCCTTCCGTTGACTGTGAACTCCAGGTTGACAGGGAGTTGACTCCTGACCAAGGCTGTTCAGAAATGCCCCCCTGCTTCTGGTACAATGCCTGGCCCATTGTAGGCGCCCAGCCAGTGTGTTTTTACTATAGGCCAGCACTGCATTAGGCAGACTGTAAAAGCTTCAACCTCTGTTTGAATCAGTACTTGAGTCAGTAATGTAATGGGATTTAGCAGTGTGCTGTTGGCACAGAGATGTTGGTAGTTCTTGTCTGGCAGTAATAGTATCCTCTGTAAGGTGGCCCTTTGCTCTGGGCCTTTAGGAACAAGAGCTGTCTCAGAAAGTGGGGCCCCCTACCCAGCATCCTGACCTGATGCCAGAGTGAGTCTTGTCTTGCATGGTGTCCCACTTCCATTAAATGAGTGGGTTTCAGGTTTTTATTTTTAAGCTGCACATCCTTTTTTAATCACTTATAATCTTTGTGGAAGCTCAGTTTATCAAACAGGGTCAAAGTAAAGGTGCTCTCAGTAGGGCTTGTTTGGGGCCTCCCATCCTTGGCCTGCCTCTGACAGCTCCTGGAGACCTTTGTCTTAAATAAAGTGATGGTCTGTTGTCTAAGACTGTCAGGTGAGAGACTAACTTTTATTGCCCAATGAGCAAACATGGAGGTAACTTGCCAAAGGAAAAAGTCTCAAACCTTTTTACCTCAAGTGGGGATGAATTTGAAGTTGTTGTGTCACGTGCAGCTGAACAGTTCTTACAGTGCTGGAAAGAAGATTCCACTATGACATACATGTTTTGTAAGGCTACCGAATAGCTGCCACCTTTCATCCTAAAGAAAGGAGATGTTAAATATGATGAGGACAACAAAGTTTGCAGTTCTTTAATTGGTTGCTTGATTTCATTTAGCAGAATGACTCAGCATAGTAATGTCTCCAAGGGACTGCTGGGAGTCTTCCTGTGTATATTTACATATATTTGCATCTATAGGAGACAGATCCCAAGAGCAGGTTTGTTGAAGAATGTTGAATGATACAGTCCAAGCCTCAGATAGAAACTTTCTCCCAGTCTAAAATAAGAAATTGTAGAACTGGATTATTTGGTAATATTTTTAATTAAAAAGAAAATCATAATCAAGGAATTATTGTTGAATATCATTGAATACCAGACAATTTGATGAAATAATCAGACATTTTTTTGGTGCTTCCAGAAGTAGTTCAGATAAAGATCTAATTTTTTCAGTGTGAAGAAAATTATTTGATCACACAATGGAATGGTAAAGAGTTTTTTGGTGTTTTTTTTTTTTTCTTAACATTGAGGGAATTAAGGAGTTTTCTTTGCCAGGATTGTTGTATATATTCTTTTCTGTAATTTTAAAAAGTTAATTAAGACATATATTTTTTTTAAATAGAGTCCTAAGTTCAGATTGATGGCAAAGGGTCCCTTAAGTTCCTAGCTACTTAAATTATTAATTCACTACATGAATTTTCTTCTGAACAACGAAAGAAAAAATATTTAGCTGATATGGGCCATCTGGTTTTAAAATGTGGAGACTTCTAGCCTGCACCTATTTTAGCATGACTATAGGATCAGAATTCCAATGAACCCAGAACAGTAGATTCACAATTTAAACTTGAATGCTTTGGGGATTGTAAATCACAGCACATATGGGATGATACATGTTTTGGGAAAATGGATCCTCCTGGACCACATGTAAAATTAAAGCTCTCTGTATTCTGTGTTTACTGAATGTATATATTTTACCAAGGTAGGTTTGAATAAACAGTTTCTAGATTTTTCATTTTATTATTGGGATTAAAAAAAATCTCTCTATCAAATTATCATGCATTATAAATGTTCGATAATGTCCTCAATTTATAAAATTTACAGGAAAGGTAATAGCTCTCCTCATTGTTTCCTCATGGTTCTTTTTAAAAAATCCAATAAACAACAAAAACAAACAAACAGTCTTATTTCCCTTGGAAGGAAGCTATGATTCATGTGGTTAGTCTAAAGACATGAATCTCCTTTCTCTTAGATCTCACATTTTAACACGATGAATGAAGATTTTCATAACTAGACTAGCCAAGAAACTTTACCTTATTTTATGTTTCTCAAAATATGTCCGATAAGGTTTATTCCCCGAAGGGTAAGTAGGAAAGTTCAAGCCAAGTTCAGTAGATGCATCTGCTGAAAGACTTCTCAACTTTCACGTTGTTTTAATGTATGAATATATATTGGGAACCTACAAAAAGAGGGGTGTAGGGAGGAGGGCTATAGTGGGAAGTGTTTCTCAAGCTATTTGACTCTGGGATGTTTTGGAGGATTTTTACTCTGCTGACTGCAACTCAGGAGGAAGATTTGAGTGGTTGGCACATGCAGCCTTCTTCATACAGAGTTTGCCGGGTTCTCACAGCATTCAATTCTTCCATTTGTATTTTATTTAACATTTCTGAAATTGCAATGCAGTTTACAACCATCACATAGGTGTTTTCTGTCTCTAATTCCGTAAAGGCTATTAGTGAATTGATGGTGCCTTAGAATTAAGTAAATTATTTAGTAAGGCAATTTTTAATTCTAATGTATTCATTGTGTTCAGTTAATCCACATGAAGTATGGTATTAAGCATGAAGAATTGAATGAGAGGAAGAAAAACTACTCCGGTTTGTGGAAAATTTGTTTATGACTATGCAACAAGCTTTGTTTTCTAAAAGTTATGGAATCTGGTTAAAAAATAATAATTACTTATACTTCGAGTGGCTTCCTGTGGTCCTGGCCAAGTGCTTTACATACATGTATCTGTGGTAGGTGTTATTAACCCTATTTTATAAGTGAGGAGAATTGAGACTTGGAGAGGTTCAGTAATCTGTCCACCCTACTAGCTGATGGAGAAGGAGATGTTAATCCCAGGAAGCCTGCCTTCCACAAGCTACTCATTTGAGTTCATTGAGCCTTGTTATTTATTTACTTCCTGTGTACTTTCTTACACCTTTGCATTATGTCACATGCCAGTGATCCCTCCAACTGGGTCATTATTAGAGTCACCTTGGGAGTTTTTGGAAATTACAGGTTCCTAGGCCCAATCCTCTGGGGTGAGGCTTGGGAAGCTTTTATTAAAATTTCTTTTATTCTAAAAAGTCCAAGTGATTTTGATGAAACTAGATTTGGGAATCACTGGTAAACACATTATAACTTTTCCTTCCACCAAAGATTAAAGTGTAATAAAATGCAACCCAGCCCCCAAAGCATGAAGAGCATAACTGAGTGTTGTGTGAGCCTGAAGGCCCACAGCACCCCACAGAGTATCAGAATGCTGATTCCTACATCCGTTATTGGCAGGAGGTGGCAGTCAGGGTGTGCTGGAAAACCTGATATGCATAAGCCTGCAGGGTCCTTGAGCTGAAATGTGTGACCTCATGCTTCCTGAGGCATATGGTCTTCCTGCTGTATTGAAAAAGCCTTCTTACAAATAATGTCAATGTAAACTGTCACAGATGGACATGGGTAAGATGTCAGCACATATGACCTTTCAGTGTGCAGCGCTGATGACAATAAAAAGGGAGCCCCTCTAATCGGCCTGCAAATAGCTGCCACTTCCTTGATCTGGTCTAATCAAAGGAACAAGCCTAGAGGGATTGAAAGGATTCTATGTTGCTGCTGCTATTAATTTAATTGCAGCAGTACAGTAAATTACAAGGAAGTTGAGTTAAATGCTGAAATCTTTGGGGCAAGGGACTAAACAGGTTAGTTCATAATTAGTGTTGTCTTTCAGAAAGGACATAGAGTTCTCCAAAGTGGGACTTTGCAGAAATGACAGTTACATCTAAAGACAGCATGGAAGGGAAGTGGTGATTCAGTTGTGGTCTTAGGACGTGAACAGGGGCCAGTGGGGCAGAGGTGTGCAATGAATGCTGTTTGATTTCAGTGAAGACTTGGGGGCTGCCCTAATCTGAGGTATCCAAAAGTTGTGCAGCCTTTCTTTTTACCCTGAGTTGTATGATAAGTAAAAAAGACACACCCTTTTAAATATTTATGCTTATAAATATTTAAGTGCAACTCTGTGTGCTTGTGTTGTACAAATCCAGCTGTGAGCCAACATTATCCAGGGGCATCTGATCAAATGTGAATGAACTGAGTCTAGGGGCCCTTTATTTGCCAGCTCTTTCTGCTAGTCTAGCTCACTGGCAGCATCTGCAAGTGCATGGACAGACATCTTTTGGATTCATTGATAGTTAAATCAATGAGTTCATTGCATGAGTCTAACCACTGCTGGACTCAGTTTACCCAATTGTTAATGGTATTTAATTGAAGCTGCATTTGGTAAGCAGGTTTGTCTAATAATGGCCTTGGAGCTTTTAAAATAAAATGATTATTGGTTTTTTCCCCTATGAACTTCTTCTCTCTGATGCCAGCCTAATCTTGGCCCATTTTTCCCTAATGGACAACTTTTATTAAAATGCTATTTCTCCAGTTGAACACGTGGCTGTCAGCACAAGTCAATTGCAGGGCTCCTCATTGCAGAAGCCAGTCCTTCGTTTTAGTTCTTTCTCTGTTTAGGTTGCATAATCTTTTTTTTTT
>NW_017731537.1:165099-215160 GCF_001890085.2 Hipposideros armiger
CTGTTGTTCAGCATCTTAGCTGTAGAAGGCAGTGTCACTGGCCCTCATATGTGGGATCTGAACCGGGGCCCTCTGGCATCCCAAGCCAGTTCTTAATCAACGCACTACTCGGCCGGCCCTAGGTTGCGTAATCTTGAGAGAAGGGCATCTACACAATAGTATATTTCTCTCATACTAGTTAAATGGCTCTTTTTAGGAATCATAATATCCATAAAAATTATCATTAATTATGGAGCAAGCATATGTTCAGTGCCCACTAAGTGCCTGCGCTGTGCTAAACAAAATATTTTCTCCTTTTAACCCTCCCAGCAAGTCTGTATTCATGTGTAATGGGTTCAGTTGCTTGGTCCTAGAGACTTTTAGATACGTTGCTCACATCCTATTTGATAAGGAAGGCTAGCTAGTCACTTTGTTAAAAGTCCATGAGAAGCGTGCTGGTCTGAAGCTCAGGGATGGGGGAAGTACCATGACCTCAGAGTCTAACAGGAAAGGAGTGGTTCATGTGGTCTAGACCGCGACTGGAAACGGACTTCAATCTTCGTTTAAAATGAGAGTTCTGTCTGATTTTCATGAAAATCCAGCCCAATTTGGCTCATATCTGAATTCTTCTTTAATATCTGACGGGAGTGGCTGAATAATTTGCTTTGCTTTTCTTGTCCCCACCCATTCAGCCCCTCACTTTCCTGTATCTTACCTCACACCCACCCTACCTGAATTTGTATTTTGAACATGAATATTGTTTTAAAAAAATAGAAGAAAAGAAAATATATTCTCAAGGCATGCATATTGTAACAGTTGCTGTGGTTCATTAGCTACTGAATTCAAAGTAGCATTCAAATGCCAGCTCTAACATGTTTGAGCTAATGTAACTTGGATGAGTGTCTTAACATTTCTGTGCCTCAGTTTCCTTATCTTTAAAACTGAGTAAATAGTAGCATCTCCCTGGGAAAATTGTGGGAGGTGAGATCACGTATGTAACAATCTTAGCACAGCAACTCACACATACAACGGGCTCAAGACATGTGCGAGAAATGGTGACCCCTTTTAGAAGATGAATTTGGGACTTAAAAATTAAATTGGGGTAAAAAATAATGACTTTTGGTGCAGTGGGATTTGTGAGCTCGAGGATTTGTGCTGCAAGAACAACAAACATGAGCCTGCTTATTTAGAAGAACGTGCCTGCGGTGAGAGCCTGGTCTGCTTTCAGCCTGAGAGTGCCTCAGAATTTTAATTATTTGGAGGAGCTTCCCAGGGTAATAGAAGTTGCTTTATGATTGCTTTCTCTCCATGTCAAACCGAAGGGATAATTGTAACAAATGAGCATTCGTTTGCCAAGATGTGACGCAGCAAATGAATTTATAGATAATGATGATAATCATCAGCAGCGTGGCGAGGGTTCCAGTTTGATCAGGAGCTGCCGACTGCTCTCTTAAGATGAAATAGTCATTTAAATGAACACGACATCTTTTCTTGAAAGTTTTTCTGGAGTAACACTCAGGTTATTTGTTTCTTTTTTTCTCTTAGACATCAAAGACCTGTTCCTTGGCATTCTCTGCCTTGCAATCCTATCTGTCCAAACTGAACTGTTCCAGGAAAATTGATTACCCTTTCTTGGTGTTCTTATTAGCATTCTTCACATAGCTCATTTTGCCACTTGTTATAAGACACAAAGTAATAATAATATAATTATCATCCTTACAGTAGCTAATATTCATTGAGCATATGCTATGTGGCAGGCATGATATTAAAAGCTTTGCATCATCATTCATTAGTCCTTACAACAACTGTTAGGTAGGGTCTTCCATTGCCTCCATTGGGGAAGAGGTTGAGTTAGAGAGGTTAGGTAATTTAACTAAATTCACGTCTAGGATTTAAGCCCTGTCTGCGTGTGGAACCTGAGTTCATAGACTTGACCCAAAGCCACCTCTGTGTTATAGGTCCATTTGTCTACAGCCCCTTTGTTGGTCGGTAAGATCCTGAGACCTTGTGCACCTTGTTGGCCTCCCATTCTAGCCTGGTACCTGCCATGTAGGAGGCATTCAAGCATTGGAAAGCATGAATGACTGAATTCAGTCCCTTTGCAGAGTGGATGCTGTGAAAATGGTACCGAGAAAGTGAAATGATCTTAACAGAAATATTTCAAAGTAAAGAATACTCCTCTGTGCCCATGGAAAATCGAATATAGTGAAAGAATGGCAAAGCCAGGTTCAGAGCGTTCCAGTGTGGAAATTGTATCAGGCACTTGATTTTAAAAATAATAATAATAATAATCTGCTCAGGCATATAATAATTAAACTGTTCCTGACAGCATGTAATTGCATCATTATGTACACAAGTCTGTTACTGTAATTTGGATCATAAGAGAGCAAAGTGTCAAAATCTTTTAATTTTGTTTTAGCTATTCCTAAAGGAAGTTTTGCATTTGCACTGTGAACTTGTAAAGTTCTGAAACATCTTTACATTCTTTGTTGTTGCTGCAAATCATTCATGGAAACTATAGAGATCACTCACTATTCCTTTTTCATAATTTGGAGTCAAACCTTTCTATAAAGTTTAGATACATCTTTCAAATATCTAAAGATATACTTAGATATAACTTTCAACATTCAAGGCACTTGTATCTGCATACTTTTAATGTACCTTGTTTTAAAAACTATCTTATTTGAAGTTAATACTATGAGTAATATAACCTGTAAAAAAATGACAATTCAATTTATTCAAGACCATTTTAATTAAAACTGGGTGTAACTCTTCAGGGCCCAGGTGGAGATTTACACTTCCAAGGAACAGGGGCGGCTGAGCAAATTAATAATGTAAACAAGATTTTGGAGAGAATATTTAATCAACTCAACAGAAGAAACTTTTCAAGCAAGCTCCAGTACTTCAGAACTATCCATTGGCATTCAGAGGATTGATGTGCTAATTAGCAATCATTGTTTCGAATCAATTAAACTTGTCACTTTAAATACCTTTATTTGGCCACATTCTGTTGGTCTCATACAAATTCCAATGTTCCTTGACTAGAACACTGCTGCATGTTGAATCCTTCCTTAAAAATCACTAGTTACCACCTTTTTAGTCATCTTTGGCGCATCTTTGGGTCATCTTTGGCGCATGGTAAAGCCTCTCCAAGTCTTACTTTTTGCATCTGTCAGATGGAACCTTACAGGGTTTCTGAGACTTAAATGAGAAAAAGCATATGCATCACTTGGTATAATGCTCAGATAACAGTCACCAATTAAAGGTACAAATTACTGCTTTAAAAAAATAATCAAGTGTGGCTGCTACTGCTGCAATGTTTTTCTGCATACTTTATCAAGTGTGGCTGCTACTGTTACAGTATAAATTCACTTAGGCAATACCCGAAATGCTATGTCGTTAGACCGGGGGTCGGCAAACTTTTGAGATGGAAGAGGCAATCCTGTCTCTTACAACAATTTAAAAATTATTCGAGAGCCATAAAACAAATGAAATCACCATTATGTGAATAATATCCCTTAAAAGTTTTATAAATGAAACTATGATAGTTTTATTTTCATTTTTAATTTTACTTCAGAGCCACAGGTATGTACCAAAAGAACCGCACATGGCTCGCGAGCCCGTTTGTCGACCCCTGGGTTAGACTATTCTCCCCACCAAGATTTGGGCTTTTATATATGATAAGTTTCTCAGAAACATAGAAATAAAGTGTGGTATATTTAATAATTTCCCTCTGACCAAAAGAAACTTGTAGAAGAATCACAAGCCTTAAAACATCAATTGAGGTTGCCCCACTGAATTGTGCCTGGATTTGAGACTTAGGAAGCTTTTGAAATTTGAGACAGGAACTAACTGAGTCCCTTGTGGGTGTAAAGTCCATATCCTTAAGTCATCTTCATGGTAAGGACCTGTTCCTTTGCCTAAGCTGTGATGTTTTTCTTTTCTCACATTGCTAGAATTGATTAAACCTTCTGGCCCTTGTGAAGTGCTCCAGTGCTATCTGTGGAGCTATGCTAAGTTTGGAGTCTCCTGTTGGGGAGTCCGGCTTCTTTGCTTAATATGTACTTTGTTTTCATGGCATCAAATAAGAAATATGAAGTAGTTTTCAGGTGTTTACCTTCCTGCAAAGTGAGATTTTACATAGATACTCCTATTCTTTCTTGGAGTTGTGGCGCTAATGTCATCAATAGATAAAATCCTTTGTGAATTGTTATTTACCTGAAATTTCACATGCATACATCTTCTGGAAATGAGCACCAAAAAAGTCTGTGTGATATGGCCTTATTTATTCCTTGCCATGTTTTTTTCTGGAAAACTTGTGACAGTTGAATATGTCAAAAATAAAATACATCAGACAATTAAGGAGGTGATTTTATTCTATCTCTTGCAATAAGAGGAATATTCATTAGTGAGGAATGTCTCGAGGAAGGAGGAAAGTTGAGGTTTTATGACACAAGGAGGTCACTGAGGGAGGAGGTCGGGGCTTAGAATATCCAAGGACAGGTCAGTCCTTGTGGTTTTGGATGCTTCCCCAAACACGAATGGTAAGGATTTCTTGACCTTGGCTATTTCCTGGGAGTGCAAGGCTCAAGTTCAACACAGATAGATAAAACTTTCTGAAACTATTTCTTAGTAGTAATGAAAGCATATTGGACTTCTCATTAATTTTTATTTTACTGGTATATAATTCAAAACATTTCAATATTGTGATTGCCTTCATAGTTGGCTTAAGACCTCCTAAGTTTTCATTAATATATAGAAATTACTAGTATCCATTTTAACTCTAAACTATTGGAAGCAGTTACTTTGGAAGAAGTTTTATTTGCTTATGAGTCTCATTTAAATAGCCTATGTGCTCTCCTCCCAATAACATAAGAGATTATGATGTTTCTAATAATACTAAATGGAAACCAGCTTCTTCATGTTTTCTATTAATCCAGGTAAAGATTTGCATATTTAAAAAAAAGATTTGCATATTTCTATGAAAAATTTCTTTTGAAACTAGTCGAGTTTTATGTTAGAAAGCTTTCTTTCATTATAAGAAATAAGTGTGTTTTAGAATGTTCTTGTTACTACTCCCCCCACCAAAACTTCTGGCCCACTCACCTCTCCCCTGTCCTTCATTTCCTTTATCTTCTTTCTAGTCTCCAAATATGGAGCTCTTTTATGTCTGTCCTGAGCTTTCTGAATTTCTTTTGCCTTTTCTATACTGTCTTATCTAAATTGCATAGCTTTCTATTGATTATTTCTTTGCATATCAGTGATTCTTAGGCTTTCTCCACATCAACATGTTTGAGGTATAACTGTTTATTCCCACTGGCACAGAGGATCCTATCCTAGTAATTCTCAGTGTAGTTCCTTCTGAAAGTTTTGGAGCAGGAACTAACTACCCAGTTTGTAAAGAGCCTTATAGTGACTCCCTGTCCCAGCCCCCTGACCGTTCCCCTCTCCCCACCTTCTCGCTGAAATCATGAACCTCCTATCTAACCTCTCACTAGACTTGGTTCACTCAAATGTTTTCAGGTACTTCCTGATATCCCCTAGATACTTATAATATTAAAAATCAAATTTATAATATTTAACGCTAAACAAGCTCTTCCTTTTGACTATCTTATTTCTATTTTTTTGTGCAGATGTTCAGAATCATTTTGCAGTAACACAGTTGTCCTTAGGAGGGAAAATACAGATGCATTTAAATTTTTAAAATTGTTTTCTCTTTCCAGTTATAACAACCGTATAATACTTAAGGATGTTGAGAAAGTCACATATGATTCAATCACACAGAAATAGTGCTGTGAACCTTTGAGTATATATCATACTTGGCTTTTTTCCCCATGTATTTAAGCACAAAGTTGTTCTCATGTACAGAAATATATCCTAGTAGATGTGCTGGTTTCTATCCTGACATGGAATTAAGAGAGCAACATAGCAAGGTGTTCAAGGAGCAGAGCTCTTGGAGCCCAATAGACCCCTGTTTGAACCTGACCTCAATCTGGTCTCTATATGGACTTGGCAATTAATAAATTGCTCAAAGCCTCTAGTACCTTATCAACAAATTGGGAGCCTACCTTCATTGGCTTGTTATCAGGATCAAGCAGGAACCTGCATGTTGGTGTTTTGGGTTTATGATACCCGGCACACAGATTTTCTATAACAAATGATTTTCTATTAATGAGTGAGTCCTGTCTGCTGCCATTTCTTCCCAGAATTCCATGCTTACCCAGTGCACATTAGCAGGGCTCTCCAGGACCCACTTCTGTAGCCCACCTGTGTATCCCTCTCCCTCCCTGTCCCTTTGCTTGGGCTACTCTTGGCATCTGGATAATATGCACATTAGCCCTTAGTGGTGTGTGTTACATCACACTTGCATATGTCATATATATTATATGTCATGCATATATGTCTTATGATTGAATAGTTTCTGAAGTACTTTTGCAAGTGCCACCTTTACACGAACATCATGAAGCAAGTAGGCACCTTCCTTTATTGGGGAGGCATCTGAAGCACCCAGTGTGACCTGCTCATGATGACACAGCTATTACCGAAAAGCCAGGAATGGGATGCTGGTCTGAAGATTGAGGTGCCGGTTCTCTTTCCTCTAGTGTTTAGTAGGGGCTCACTGAGGTGCAGATATTCAGTGTGGAGTTTGTAGGAAACCGAAGCAGATTTGTGCCTCCTCAAAGCTACTAGGTCTACACACTAATGTGTAGTTTGCAACAGCCTGAGGGAGGCAATCTCCAGTGGCCAGATACAGAGTTTTCCCACCCTTTTTGTATTAAGTGACTGGTCTTTATGCCACCTGCTAACTTGTGAAAGGGAATAAACCAGGTGTTTCATTTTCCAAATCTACTGAAGTGCTTATTACTTGGAGGTAAAGGATTGGTGGAATAGGCATCTTAGCCCTTATAGCCATTTATAATACATGGCCAGTGTGTAATATCCCCATAGAATGAACTTCCTGGCAAGACTTAGTCCATAAACACATTGCAACTAGATATAAAGATTTCATAAACCATGTTCTTAGCAAATGTGCTAGGAAGAATCACAGTTCCCAGGATGTCATTAATTTTATATTTAGCTCAGACTTTAAGGACAGCTAGGAAACGCACATATCCACAACCCATAGTCACATTATTAAAGTGCAGGGAATATGCAGCTGGACATTATGATGATCAGTGCAGTCCCAGAGGCCAGTAAGGCCATGCATATGTTTAATGACTTAAACATGGCATCGAAGACCTAGTTCCAGGTTGACTCTAGCACTGACTACCTTGAGTAAATTACTAAATCACTCTGTGCTTTGCTTTTCTCGTCTATAAAAATGAGAATTATGACAATATTTACCTCGAAGAGCTGTGAAGATCAACAACTTTTATGTGATATCTTTGGCACAGTGCCTGCCACATACAAACAATGCTCCTTTCTCCTTGTTTTAATTTTTATTTTGGCACTAGTTGATACCATTTGATACTGTCCACCAAGCTAAAATTATTATTATTTATTGTTTGTTTTTAGGCCTAAGTTTGAGTGTGTGTGTGTGTGTGTGTGTGTGTGTGTGTGNGAGAGAGAGAGAGAGAGAGACTGAAGTCTTAAAATTAGATAATTGTGAAAATCAAGCGATTGGTTTAGGAAACATGCAATGTTCTGATGTCTTCCCATCGCCATCATTCGGATGCCTGGGTATTAATAATAATCTTAATAATCACACCCACGAAGTAGGCATGTTACAGAAGAGACTAGAGCCTTCTCAGCAGGACCCGCCATGTAGCCCGTCACAGTCCTAGAGGAACTGGAGTCAGCGTTCACTGTGGACAATGTCGTACCAAACCCACTGCCATGTTCTCCAGCTGCCTACATGGCGCTAAGCTCTGACTCTGTAGCCTAGTGGTCCTCACAGGGCAGTAATCTCCAAGAACCTTCAACATTTGTGATAGAGAGAATTTGTTGTTGTTCTTTTACTCTCTTCTGCAGATGAAGTCTCAGGAATATTAGCATACACAGTTGGAGCTGACGCATGCGATGGGAATAATTTGGTTATTTTTCCAGCCCTCCTTTATGCATCTTCATCCAGGGAGCTACATTATACAGAAAGGCTTAAGTCAGATGGTGTTCCTATTTAAATCGCTATCTCTTTGTTTCAAGTGGGGCCAATTACTGGCAAATATGAGAGTGGTATTCTGTCAGCAGCACCCACATCTTGCTCCTTGATAAGCCTGAGGGTGTGTGTCTTGTCATTTTTTTTATTACTGTATTAGATGAAACCATTCCTCTGCTTACTGTCCATCTATTATCAAATATTTATCTAGATTGTCTCCAGTACTGCAAGCTATAACATTGCTTTATGGTTATTTGAAATTTCTTTAAGGCTGCTGCCAAATTACAAAAATTGTTTGACACATCTGTCTTAAAGGAGATCACAGAACCAAAAGAATTGAGGTCTTGTTTGAAGTGGAATCTATATTATCATATTTGTAGTCAGTTCTTACCAAAATAATTCCCACATAGCTAATGTGGATTAGGTGTTTAAATTTACATTTAAACCTTGAATTTCAGAATAAAAAAAGCCATTTCTCAGGGAAGTAGTTATATCACTGTATCAAATTAACCTGGCAACTTCTGCCCTTGGCAAAATTGGAGTGGCTTGTGACAAACCAATGCTTCTCGGAAAACAGTAGAAAAGCCAAATGTAAACAAAATCTGAAATGTACCTAATTAGAAGATATCAAAGAGCTGCCAGGAAAACCAAGACTCCTAGACAGGGAACTGTGGGGTAGTGAGCCAGCACTTTACAAGCTGCTTTTCCCTTCAGGGAACTTGCCAATTTTTGGCTTGGGATAAAAAGCTGAGAAACCAGGCAAAATATTGTGCATAGGAGGCTAAGAAAGCAGAATAATTTTTGGCAATCTCACAAGGCTAAAGATACAAACACTGGAGTTGGGGGCCACTAAAGCAGCCAGGGGCCAGATCTCAGAGAGAATATGAGTATTGGGGTAATTAGCCTGATCCTGGACAGTTTTGGCCCCTGAGGCATTTGCCTAATTCTTCTGCTTTGTAGGGTGTGAGGCTAGGAAGCTAAGAAGCAAACATCACTGAAAAGGCAAAGCAGACTTTTGATAGTTGTATAGTGCTGAGAATAAAACATTTGGAGTTCAGCACCCATGAAGGACAAGAGATATTGGTAAATAGTGGCTTTCAAACTATACCCAACAGTGCGAGCAAAAGAGGCCAACAGAATCTTTCAAAACGCCGGCCAACTGTGAGTCAGCTTCATCCTGAATTGGGTAAAGGTGGTCTGTCCCATCTCAGGCTGCCTATCAGTGACTAGGATTAACCTTCTTTGGAGGAAGTTCCCATCACCATCCAATGTCTCTATAATTTTTCATACATAGCATCTGTAATTCAACTTAAAACCACTATGCACATAAAGAAATAGGACTAGGAGAAAAAACAGAAACTAGAAACCGTCCCAAGGATGACCCAGTTATTCATGTTCCCAGAATTGGACTTGGTCTGGAGGTAATTAGTAGCAGCTGGCTTTCAATAAGGCTGGGACTCTCAAGTTCTCTCTTCTCCTTACTATTCTCACTTGCCTTAACTCCTGGCTCGATCCATTAAATCACGTTATGTATGCTGTAGGCATTTGGGTTTGCAATTACTGCTTTTAGAGCAAGGAGTATGACTGTTTTTTTTCTTAAGATACTTGGTCTTCCAACCTTACACCATATGGATTTGCACACAAAAGGCATGGAAATATCTCCAACAATCTGGCTTTCAGATGAGTTTTATTTAATCATTTTTGAAAAGTGGCTATTATGGTCTTATGTTTTTCTCTCTGCTTAGGAGAAGAAGGAGAGGAGTTACAGGGTGAATCTTGATATAAACAGAAATGGTTGCTTTTTTTTTTTTTTTTGCTTTGCTTTGAAGTTTGCTAGTTTTGTGAAGTCACATCTCTGTCTTTCTCTTTGAGTTCTTTGTTGAAAAGAAACAAAAAATCTTAAGGCTACAGGGAAAAAAATAAGCAAGTTCAGACAGGTTTAAATAAAATTACACTTGGCCTTGTGAGCGGCTTCCTGGGAATGTGTAATGTGCATTTTTGACATAGACTGCTCACATCTCTCAAATGATAAAGGATCGGGATTGAGATAGGTCTTTGTAAACCAGAGTCAGCTTGCTCTCTGTTTTAAGTGAAAAGAGCCATTACTTTAAGTTCAGTTGATAGCCTCCCATTGCAGCAATGTGGTTCCTTTGAAGATCAAGTCCTTCTTAAAGTGGCTGACTAGGATAACCCAAGAACAGGATTTTAGAAGCACGGTCAGTGACACGTACAGCTTACGCGGAATGCTTTGAAATCACAGTGCTTTAGCGTGGTTTACAAAGAGTGGTCCTCAGACTAGCATTGGACATCACCTGTAAGCTTGTTAAAAGTGCAAATTCATGGGCTCCACCCAGACCAGTGACTCAAAATCTCTGGAGATGGGACTCAGGAAACTATGTTTTAACAAGCTCTCTTTAAGTGATACCTCAGCACATTAGTATTTGAGAACCACTGATCCAGAGCACTAATGGTAATCCATATAGAGTCACCAGGTAGGGCCCAGATACTTAAGCCATATCTGTGGTGAAACTATTCTATCAGGACCATATCAAGAAAATGTTGCACTGTTCACTTATCCACTCTCTAAGCAATAGCGTTAAGGTTTGGGGCAGTCTCTCCTCTGCCAGAAAAACCATATGATCTAGCTCATCTATTAGAGGGATTTTTTTAAAGAGACAGTTGTGTTAGATCTTACCTTTTCTACAGACCACTTCTCACCCACCACCAAAAGTTCCTTTGATGCTGTGTAAAAAGTCTTTGTTAATTAGGAAGATGAACCAGGCACGTCAACTAGATGGTAAAACAGTTAGGCATTGTGAGGAAATTGTATCTCTTTTGAAAAAAGAGGGAGAATCATATCTCTTTAAGAGTGACTGGGAGGAAAAATGACCTAAATGACAGACAAGAATAATGGTACTTAGAGGAAAGAGTCAACTTTCTGAAGGAAAATGGATACAAAGGACAAGAAAGTTGAACATGTAAAGGCATTTCTGTGTGCATCCATACTTAGATCTAGATTTTCCCTGAATTTGGATCTGGATTATTTTATGTGAGCAAGTCTTCTATCAAATTTAATAAGATGAATTAGGAATATCTTTGTCAGCTGCCTGTCACTTTTTTTTTTTTTCCTGATCATCTACTATAGTCAGTGCATTGTAAGAGTTAGGTCATGGAAATACCAAATAGAATTAAAGACAGAATCCCTGATCTCAGCAGTGATCTATTGGGAGGAAGTATGTGTGTTCACAGAATCAGGCTGATAAGATAAAAGAGTCAAAGCCTCAAAGTGTAATTGAGGAAAGGAGGATATACATTTGAACTGGGGTGGTGAAAGAAGCATCATGGAGAAAGTGAGAGCTTTTTTTTTTTAGGTTTGATCCATGGGGAAATTGGGTACTTGCTGCTAAGAAGCAGAATTGTACAATAGCTGACAGCTGGGCTTTGGAGCTGTACAGGCCTGGGTTCAAATCCTTGCTGCACCCTTCAGTAGCTCTGTTGCCTTAGAAAAGATAGTTTTTTTGTGTGACAACTGTACACATATAAAATGGGGATTATGGGATCCATCTCATAAAGATTGTGAAGATTAAATGGGTTTTTACATTTATAGTGCTGAAAATTTTGACGGGTACTGGATTCCACAAATGTTAGCTGCTGTCAGTCATCGTTAGTGTTATGGTTTATTCAGTTATATGTGGAATGGTACAATGAGGCTTTATTAGAACCCAAATCCCTGTGTCAGCCTACCTCTAACAAGTCATGTGATCAGGCGATGGGCTCACTTCTGAGGTTCGTCATTCATTATGTGCTGTTTGAAGTCCTTTTCAACTCGGAAACACCAGGCTCATGATACAAATGAATGTATATATTACACAACTGACTCAGAAGCAGTAAAATGCAGTAGTGGAGACCATGAGCTTATCCCACATCTTACACCTTACACAAAAATTAAATCAGAATGGATTCTAGAATTGAATGCAAGGCCTGAAACCATAAAACCCTTAGAAGAAAACATAAGGGTAAGCCCTTTGACATTGGTGTTGGCAGTAATTTTTTTGGAGTTGACACCAAAAGTACAAACAACAAGAGGAAAAAATCCCACTATGGGTTTAGATTGACAGAAAACCCTTGTTTGCTGCCTCATTATTTAGTTTGCTCTGTGACCACAAGCAGACAACATAACCTCTCTGATTATTATTTACTTCATCTGTAAAATGAGGATAAAAATGACACAGAATTTACAGGTTTGCTCATTGATTAAAGGAGACAAGGCATGGAATCAAGGAGCAGTGTCTGGTACACAGTAAGCCTAACACACGTTAATGACAACAATGGTGTGCTGTGCTGAACACCCAACAGGGATTCAGAAAGTTATGGCTGAATAAGTGATTAATAGAGCTTTCCTTTTTTTCCTCTAAGTTAAGTGGCTGACAGGAAGTCCTCCTAAGGACATATAGAATTTTATAGCTTAATGGAGTGTTTCTTTATGGTTTGGATGTATTATACAGTCACTTCCCTTTTATTGCAAATGTGCCCAGTGTCTCGCTACCTAAGTGACATCAGTATCCGTATTAAGAAAAATCCTTGCCTGGCTCCAAGAGTCTTGCCCACATGTTTATCTAAGATTTATTGATGCCAGCTATTGATCAAGAGCAATAGTCATGGGTTTTTAAGGTAGATGATCTTCTTGATTTGTTTGCCACTTTGCAAATTTTCAGGAGAGCTGTGCTGAACTTGAAGTTTTAATGGGCCTCATCTGTGAACTTGGGGCAGAGATGGATGTCATAAGAAATAAAATCAAGGGCTGGCCGAGTCGTGCATTGGTTAGGAGTTGGTTTGGGATGCCAAGTCTGAGCAGCAGGGCCTGGGTTCAGATCACACATTGAGGGCCAGTGACGCTGTGCCCGCTACAGCTAAGGTGGTGAACAACAGCTTGACCTGGAGGTGGGCTGCCAGTGAGTCGCCAGCGAAGGCATAGGCTGCAATGGGGCTGGCCGGCAGCTAGCGTGTACTTTCGTGAGCTGCTCTGAGCCACCATGAGCGGCGGTTCAATGGCCGGCTAGTGACTGCCTCACTCAGGAAGAACGCAATGATAATACCAACATGGGCCAGTGAAGCAACGTCCTCCACAACTAGACTGCAGAGCAAAAGGACAGCAACTTGTCTGTTCCCCTTTCCCAATTCCCCAATGATGTTCCCCTCCCCCAATTCCCCAATTAAAAAAATCTTTAAAAACATAAAAATAAAATAAAATCAAGTAGGAAACTACAGAATAGGAGGTACACATTAGATGTTCCACTTTATTTCTAGTTGGAATTTTTTTTTAACTTTTTCTATAGTTTTGCAGTTTCATTCATAGCACAGTGGTCTGTGAAGTGGATGAGTGGTTAAAAGAATCTCAGATCAAAAATGCTTTTCCTAGACATCAAGCAAACATTTGAAGATGACTGGCTTTTAAATATCCATATTCTATAAGAAAATGAATAAAATTTGAACTGAGTTCATTTTAATATAAAATACTTTAGAAATGAAAATATACATCTTTTAGTTCATTTAAAAAAATTTATTGGGGAACAGCCATGGTCATTGGTTACACATTGCTTTCATGCTACAATGGCATAGTTGACTCTTTTAAGGAGGGCACAGCTCGCAGTGGCCCATGCGGGGATCGAACCAGCAACCTTGGTGTTATCAGCACCACGCTCTACCCAACTGAGCTAACTGGTCACCCCTGGTCCATATTTATGAAGATGAACAAAATACATTGATTGGAATGTACTCAGGGAAGTCAGAGTTTGATTTTTGATCTGTTTGTGCTCTTCTGTGTTCCCAGAACCTAGGATAGTGCCTGGCATATATGTAGGTACACAACATGCATTTGTGGATTAGATTGTTGAATAGAAGTAACTCAACCTGGCATTTATCTCTACTCCGCAAAGGAACCAAAAGGACCTGGAGGTTTTTATGTGCCCATAAGACACTAGCCTTCTTGCCTTCTCACCCTCGTAAATGAAATGTTTATCTTGATATTTCAGCAGGTGTGTGAACCATTCTTCATAAACCAAGTTGGTGGTAAAAAATTTTTTGCTTTTTTAAATTTAATAACACCATGAAGCACAAAATTCCTCAATACCACATCAACTACGGATCACATTAAGGGATTGTGAAAAACTGCCCTTGCCATCACATGTAAATTTTTCATTTAAAAGTCAACTCCAATAGCAGTCATTTACAAATTTGACTCCCTGGAAATGTTGGTGGCTGTAATTGCATACTTTGTTCATTAAGAATGTTTTTAAAGGACTGGACATCTATAGTTTGCAGTTACTTCCCACAGGGCTTTGGCCAAAGACTGGTGTGAACCTGGTGGCCTACATGTTAGAACAAATCACAGAGGAGAATGTGCATGCTTATGGCTTGCCACCGGCACACACGGCCATGTTTGCCGCCAACTGATGGATGCAGGTCGGTCCTGTGATGCATTGCTGCTTTCTTCCTGCGCCATTGATTCTGTCCCATCAGTGCCATGTAGCCATGCTCAGTACAAATTACCGTTGTCGTTGCATAGCCTAGAAAACAAGGGATGCTATCTAAACCCCAGATTTGTTTGTTTGGAGGCAATGTAAAATAAACTGAAAACTAAAACCTCTGATGTATATTACAGATGAGAAAAACACTGTTACAAATGATACTTCCTCCCTTTGGTTTAACTATGAATTTTGTGGTTAGTAAAATGTTACTTTAAAAATAACACCTCAGAAGTGTTAAAAACTATGATGGAGGGTGGGAGTGGAGAGGGAATTTAAGAGAGAATTTTTATTTTATGGGACTGAAAAATCTACTGCAAAATGTTTCAAAATAATTAACAGGCAACCTGCAGGAGTAAATTGAAGAGAAATTATTCTTTCTGATATCTCTTTGGGATGAAGCAAGCATTTATCTAGAGTAGCACTAGTATAAGTCTGTCAAGGCATTAAATAAAATGGTTTGAAAAGACAGTTTGAATTTATTATTAAAACCTGACATGGAGAGAAGTTAATGTACATCAGGCAGCATTTTTAGTGCAGAGAAATGTGGCAATATCACTCCAGGGGTCTTTGGTGAAGGACAAGGATGACATGGTTACTCTCACCCTGGGGGGTCAGATTGGTGTGGACTTTGAAATTATCTCATATGCACCCCCTCCAGCTCCCACACCATAGGATGGAGGAGAAAGGGAAGAAAATAAGTAGGAAAGAAAAACAAATAGTCATGGGGGCCTTTGATTCCGACTGAGTATTTAACTTGCCCGTTCTTTCAAAGTGACTATAAACGTATAGATTTTCTTTGAGATTTTGCTGTCAGTAGAGATTTGGAAGAGAAAATTTCTCCTCCAAATGCAGAGAGGTGGACAGTGGGATACAGCTTTGAAAGAGTCCCACAGGGAAATGCAAATGTTGAGAGAAATAGAGGGTACAGGACAGGGAGATGGTACCCACTAGACGTCATTTAAGCAATTGGTTGACAGCTCTTCCAGCAAGCGCTTTGATCTCTCCTGACCTTATCATTTAAGTAAAAAATAAATGTGGAACATGTTTTTTTTTTAAAAGAAATCTTCAAATATAAATGAGCATAGGTAATTTGATGTTGGTTAGTATTTAGAAGGCACCTCATTTAGTGTGACTAGTTAATTTTGTTCCTATGACGAGTTCTCCCCCTAGTAGAAGAGCTATGTGAGTCAGAAGCTCTTTTTCTTTAAAAGACACTTCTTTAGGCCCCTATAACACTTATCCATTGTTTAGCTGTGAAAATGATGTTATCTTTATTTGTAATGTGACCTGCACTCTAGTTTTCTCTTCCTTATGATGTATTGATAAGCCATCCTCAAAGGCTTTTAAAAGACTCTGTGTTAAGATAAAAATGACAGAGAGAGATATATTTGGCCACTATTTTACTTTGTACTGTTTTTATCTTTATTCCATCAACATCAACATATTATAGATAATTCATGTGAGTTATTATGTAATATGCTATTAACCTGATGGGTTATCTATATACATAACCCATATATTATTATATATAACCCATATATAATATTATAGATAACCAATATGGGTGCATATTCACACACACTTATCACTACTCATTCCTTTACTTTGATAATTATAATAGCTATCCAGGTTGTCCCCTGTTATTCAGATTAGGTCCAACACTCAATTTATTGGGTGCCAACAATGTGCCAAGAACTATGCTCAGCTCTGATGATTAAAAATGGGGCCCCCACCTTCAAGGAGCCATGTGGCGAGGGGTAAACAGGTATAAATACAGTGTTGTACTCTTTCCCTAGTAAATGTAGGCTGGGGTCCATGGGTACACAAATGGAGCCACAGTTAGTTCTGCCTTAGGGCGGTCTTGAAAAGGTACATAGGGAAGACAGAGCTGGCAGTAGAGAGTCAGTAAGTGCTCTGTGCAAGGGTGAGTTGAAGAGAGAAAGGCACAGGGTGTGAGTGGAGAGTCTAGGAAAACGAAACATGGTGGCATTAGTATGACAGCTCTGCCCCTTACCAGCTGTGTGGTCACAGGTAGGACATTTTGCTTTATTGAGCCTCCTTCCTTCACTAATAAAATAATACACAGTTTAAAGTAATTCAAGTATATACTGAAAGCATAGGTGTTTAGTTCGTTTTTAAGAAAGTGGGTGTAGGAAGTGGTAAAATGTGTTGGAGGGGCTGTTGGCAAAAGATGAGGCCAGTACCACAGGGAGCAGGGGAGTGAGTAGCCTGGTACAACATGCTCAGGGTTTCAGGCTGATTTGGGAGGTAAGGGGGGAGCCAGCAGAGGTTTCTAAGGAGAGAGAACGTTTACCCTCCTGTGGTGTATTCATTGTTCATCAGTTTGTTAGGAAAACTTAAATGCTAAATTATCAAGCCAACATCTTACAAGGAAATGATGAAGTAAGGATAATGGATGCAGGGGGCAGAATGAAGTTAATGGACATTTATTTCTAACCATAAGGTTAAATAAGAAAGGAAAAAGAGGAGAGAAAAATATTCAGGAAAATGAAGGCTGAGACTAGGAGCAGTCTTCCTTTGGAATAGTCAAGGATTATTGCTGCCCTAAAACTCACTGCATGTGAAGCCATTGGATGAAAGTTTTCACTTCAAAGGATGAAAACTTCTGGAAGTAATAGAGATTTTGATTAGTACAGTACATCAAGACCTTTTATGGATGTAATCCCACAAAGTTCAGTGAAAGCTTCGAGTCATCAAAGAGTCAGTGTCTATTATTTAAACTTGATGGAAATTAAGTTCAGGAAGCAGAAACATAAAAAAAAAATGTCAGATGAGATATACAAAAATATGGTGAAAGGTAAAGTACAATGGGGGGATAATGATGTGTGCTAATAAAATGCAATCTTTTTAGTTCATATGATTTGTAAAAATAACAGTGCAAGAAGGCAGCTTAAAGGAGGGTGAAAAACCAAAAACAAGAAGCCACAAGAAGCCAGAGCAAAATGAGGTATACTCTGTAAGGATCAAATTTACTCAGAAGTGAAACATCCCCAATAAGAGCTGCACTATATTTAGAATTTGTGAGCTGGAAATAAGAAATAGGTTTCTATATTAAAATTCTCACTCTTTCTTTCTGAGAAAAAAGAAAACTGACATTTGTTTAGAAAATGGCTTCTGTGTTGCAGCCTTGGTATCAAGTGCTAATAAGTGGCAGTTAAGAAAAATAACTCATTTTCAGACACCCCAATAAACTGGTTACTTGCTGTATTAGTCAGTGGGATGTGACAATATCATTGTATCCCTCAGCTCTATGCAGCTGCTGGGGACTTCTTTTTATACTGCAAGCCTGCAGGTGGGGGACTGAGGCCATACCTGTCTTATGCTGATGCCCAGGATGGAGGCTTAGCGTTACCAGGAACATGTTCTTTTCATGGTAGTCAGAAGCTCCCAGAGGGACAACGCAGAAACTTCTTATGGGTAAGCTTAGAACTGATACACTATCTCCCATTCGCATTCCTTTCAAGTCAGATGACCAAGTCCAACATCAAAGGCACAGAGAGGTACGCTTCTCATGGATGTCAGTGAATAGAAGGGAGTGCTTGCTCAAGCATCACCAAGAGAATGCTTCGTGCCTATACTTCCACACCTGTACAATGGCTATAATGATTATTACCTTAGAGAGCTGTGGTAGAGATCGTATGTATGCAATCACATGTAAGTGTTCTCAACAAACAGTCACCGTCTTATCCTCTCACCTTTGCCTTCTCACGCTCATCCCCAGCACATCTGTTTGTAAGCCCTCTCCTGCCCTCCCCACTACCCTGAAAAGCATTATCAGTCTTATCGTCACCTCGTGACACACATCAGTGAGGCGGAGCCAGGTTAGAGATGCTGACTGGATGTGCACTTACAGGGGCCTTGCTCATTCTCTGCCAGGTCTGTCTGGCAAAGCCAACTAGGACCTTCACTTCTTGTTTCCCCAACCCCGTTAGGATCTGAAGCTGTTGTACCTGTGTGTGAAAGTCATCCAAACTCCCTACCTCTTTCTTGCTTGTGTTTCTTTGAATTTTATCTGCATATTCAGCTTTCTCCTTTCTGAGATGCTCTTCTTACACAATTTTACAATCTCTTACCTAGTCAAATATTGACTAGAACATATCTACTTTTAGATCCTTTCTTTTTTTCTGATTCTCTGACAATCGTGGGTGGAAGAATTCAGTGAAAGCTTCTTTAAGGTTCTAAAAAGAAAGTGTTTATAAAAATTTTAACTGATGCCTTCTGGTTTATTTGTCATAAATTAATACCAGAATTTTTATGAATGTTGTGGCTACAAGTTTGACAGAATATAAAGTTGTGTCACTGTTATGTACTCTAAGTAAAGGTCTGCTAACACCATCACTACACCTCAGTGCTGTCTTCTCTTTAGTAACATGGTTTGAAGTTTCCCCATTATCTAGAGATATTTTCAGCTGCAGAAGGAAGAAGTTAGATTTTCAACCATTGACACCTTTGGGGCAAGTGGGATAACTGAAATTTGTCAAGCATATCCAATTACTTTATTCTTTTCCTTCTTTTCAAAAAAATTCCATTGATAATGGGTATTCTCTTTGGGTTGTGTGTGATGAGTGGAATGACACTAGAGTCTGCCTCCCTCCTCCCATGGGAAAACTGGGACGATCCAGAAGATCTGAATTCAGTCATGGCTCATTTGTCCCTAGAGGAATCACACATTAAGCGTGACCTCAGCATGCAGGGGCACCGTTGCTTCACTTTGATTTTAGCTGAGATGCAGCCTGCCCATTGCATTCACCCATTTTGCTTCCTTCTCTATCCTATCTTTATGCTCCACCATTTCTATTTCGATCACTTCTCAATTTCTTCTTCAGTATTTATCAATATTTAGTCATCAGCATTCAGGGAGACAAGGATAAACAATATTGTTAAGGTTCTTCAAGAGTTTACAAGCTGAATAGACTCAAGACATGTTCTGATGAATTTAGCATGCAAGACGTTGGTCAAGGTCACCCTGATGGTTTAGTAAGGGGATATAGAAAAGGGAATTGGAGGCTTTGTTAAGCTTTCAAGCCTGATTGACAGGAAAACTGGACCTGTTGCCAGTATTTCAGGTAATAATTAGAACAGCCACCATTTATTGGGTTGTTTTTCATGTAATCCTCACGATAACAGATAACACTATAAATGTTATCTCCCCCAACAATCAGATAGGAAACTGAGGCCCAGAGATGTTAAAAAATATTATGAGGCCATTGCAATCAATAGAACTGAGATTTGAAACTTGCATGCTTTGGACTTTGAGAGGCCATTTGAGGCGATGTTAGTTTCATTGCCTTTTGTAAGACCTACTTGTAAGTACTAGAGATTTTAAAATAGGATTTTGATAATTAAGGACAAAGCCAGACCAGTAATAATAAGGGTCTAACTTCCATTGGGAATAGGAAAAAAGGCTTCAACATGAACTGTAATGTTAAACACAAATAGGATTTGGTTCTAATTATAGAAAGGGAAGAGGGCAAGTCTAGTGTTGCTTGCAAACTAAATGTTTGAAAAATGGAGATTTCATGAGCAAGACTGGCCCAATTAGGAAGAGTAGATACTCTGAGCAAGAGGCAGAAAGGACAATAACAATGTAGATTATGGACCCATCATATAAGAAGTTCGGTGTCCACATGGAGTTGACCATAAGGCAACAGGAAAACTAGGCCATGGACTTAAGAGGGAAGGAAATTCTAGAGATCTAGAGACAGCTACAAATAGATGCTCATTAAAGTGATTTCGTCTAGATGTAATCACTTTGGAGGTTGTTGAGACAGAGAAAAACACCATACATTTATTTAGGTGCTAGGCAAAAGCAATAGAACAAGAGGAGAAAATAGGGCAAGTTATGTGTTAGATTTCTATTGCTATGGAACAAATTACTATCAATCTAGTGGCTTAAAAGAATGCACATTTATTATCTCAGTTTTCATGGCCCAGAATCTGACATATATTACGTGGCTTCTCTGCTCAGGGTCCCTCAAGGTTGCAATCAAGGCATCCCTGTCTGTGCTCCTATCTAGAGACTTGACTAGGGAAAGGTCCATTTCCAAGCTCCCTCCTGTTGGCAGAATTTATTTCCATGTAGTTGTAGGACCGAGGTCCCCCTTATCTTGTTAGCTCTTAGGTAATGACCACTCTTAGGCCCTAGAAAGTCATTGCCACATAACCTCCTTCCTAAACCCTTCCACAAGATGGGAGCTTACTTATCATGTACCACCACAGAATTTCTTTCAAGGCTTGGATTTCTTCTGTCTGGAAGGGCTGAGTCTCTTTTAAGGGCTTATCTGATTAGGTCAGACCCACCCAAGATAACCTCTCCTTTGATTAACTCAAAGTCCACTGAATCTGGGGGGTCTTAATTACATTTGTGAAATCCCTCTGTCACATAACATAACCTAATCACAGAAGTAAACTCCATCATACCAAAGTCCTGCCCATGCTTATGAGGAGGGATTTAGATGGGTTGTATAGACCAGCGGGGGAACCCTTGGGGCCATCTCACATAGCGGTAGAGAGCAGAGTATAGCAAAGCAATTTAATTTTTGACACACTACTGAGTACCAAGAGACATAGGTGTGAGGAAGAAAGCCCCTTGCTTCTAAAAGTCAAATTTCTGGGGCCGGCTTAGTGGCTCAGTTGGTTAAGAGCTTGCTCAAGAGTTTGAGCTCTGAGCAACAGCAGTTCGAGTCTGGCCCGAGCTGAGCAGCCGCTGAGCTGCCAACAGGTGGCAGGATGGCTCAGCTAAAAATAAATAAATAAATAAACAAATAAAAACAAAAAAAAACAACTAAAAGTCAAAATTCTAACAACAGTGACAGAGCCTAGAAAGTAGATAATTGTGATGAGAGAATGGTGAATGATTTTTAACATTCTAGAGAAATAGGAAGATGGTGACTGATTCAAAAGGGATGCTGGATTTAGGTGTTAGGCTATTTGTAGTGCTCTGGGCAGAACGGTAGGGGCTGGAGTCAGGTTTTGAGTGGCAGGGGAATGAATGATCATGAACAAGTAATAGGTACACATGTGCATGAGTCTTAAAACATTTATCCGCGTAGGTAAAGAGAGAGGAGATTTTTACAGGGGGTTAACAAAGTAGAGGACCATTTGTCAGATTTAATTTTTCAAATGGTTGAGACCTTAGCATGTTTGTAGTAGTAGGGAAAGAATCAGTGGAAATGGGAAAATTAACATGACATTTTCCCTTCCCACTTAAATTCTACCAGTGCTTCAGGAACCTTTAACGTGACAGACATCTTTTCCTTCTCTCAGTAGGATTTCACTTATTTAACAGTTATGTGGTACTTACTGTATGTTGGGCCTTATTTGAAGCTTTTTGCAAATATTATTAGCTCGTTAAAATTCGACAACCATTAAGTGAGATAGGTCATATTTTATCCCCATTATTTTAGGAAACTGAGGCACTGAACGACCATTAACTGGTCCAAGGTCAATGAGCTTGCAAGTAGTAGAGTTAGATTCAAAGCTAGGAAGCTTGGCTCTGGAGCCTGTGCTGTTAATGCCTGCACTGTTCCTAGCATGCTCTTCTGCAGAGTTCTTGTATAGCATGTAGTGATGCCTTTTGCATTGCTATTGCTGTACAGGGAAGCTGTCTTCATGCGACACATCGATTCCCCAGTCAGATGGTAAGCTCCTCAAGGCACAGAACATGGCCCCACGTTGCCTTGCCTTCTCCATGGCATCTTAATAGATGCCAATAAATATGTATTGACTTAAGCTAGGATCCTATCATTTACTTTCTCATTTCTTTTAATCTCTATTGATTATAAAATTAATGGGGCGGTCTGTAATTTGGATTTGACTATTTAGCCTGTAACTCTAATTTTATGACTTTTACCATCATGACAAGTCTGTGACCTCTTTGAGGAGTTTCCTGCTTTATCAAATAGATGTCATCTAATTAAGAGAGAGAGAGAGAGAGAGAGAGAGAGAGAGAGAGAGAGAGAGAGAGAGAGAGGAAGAGAGAACTAGTTATTTTCACATTATTTCCCCCCTTTCTGGTATTTTCCTTTCTGTTTGCAAGGAATTAAACAAAACAGTCACTTTTCTATTAGTGTCAGCCAATATTCATGATTGAGCTTAACGACCCTATCCGTCTGCATTCTGAGCCCTGTTGTCACCTCTACGGCAGGATGACATTGTCCGTCCCCTGGCGTGTGTCGTGCTTCAGATAGCTGCATTTGGCCGTAAGACCACGTTTTTCTACATCTTTCTAGTCTACAAGGCAGGCAAATTTAGCAAAGGCGGTTCTCCTTACCCACCTGTGTCTGAGAAAGTCCCCTAATTTGCCCCTGCCCATTAGAAAAGTATTTGCTATGATGTTAGGAGTTGGAGAGAAGATAGGCTTAAAATTACTTTTTGATTTATTTATGAATGCAAAAGATGATTACTGATGAACTCCTCAGAGCCCGTGGATCAGGTATGTTTGGTTTGATCGTCTTGATGCGCTACAGATAAAGAAAACAAACCTCATTGCTAGGAATGCCACCCACCAGGGGGTTGGATTTTACAGCATTTTTCCCCTTCAGAATGTGACATAAAAAGATACTTTTCTCTGTTCTACTTCAAAGCACTTGTCCAGGAAGTAAGTAAACACCAAGATGTAGCTGACTCTGTAGCTACATCTGATGAACAACAAAGAAAAAAGGGCCAATTTTATTTTTCCCCCCGTGTATCTGGTGTGTTTGTGAGTGTGTGCGCATGCATATACACAAGTGTGAGTGTGTATGTGTGAGTGAGTACGTCAGAGAGCAAGAGATTGGAAACAAAAACTATTTAGGACGTGGAAGTTTGAGGATGACCTGATAGGACCGGGGTCGGCAAACTGCGGCTCGGGAGCCACACGCGGCTCTTTGGGTACGTACATGTGGCTCTGAAGTAAAACTGAAAATAAAACTATCATAGTTTCATTTATAATTTTTTAAGGGATATTATTCACATAATGGTGATTTCATTTGTTTTATGGCTGTCAAATAATTTTTAAATCGTTGTGAGTGACATGATTGGCTCTTCTGTTTCAAAAGTTTGCCGACCCCTGAGATAGAACAATACAGTGATCCATTTCTGACTTTCGCTTTGCACACGCTTCAAGAAATACTTTTTGTTTACTTTTGTTCTCTATAAAACAGTGTTTATGTCCCTGCATCTAAAGCTTTCAGATTTCTCCAAGTTCATTTTCTAAGCTTCTCAAGACCTGTTTTTCCATATCATCCGGTCTGTCCTCAGCACGTGCTGTTAGGAAGGAGGCAGTACAGGCATGCCTCATTCTATTGTGTTTCACTTCAGTGCTTCACAAGTGTGGCGTTTTTATACATTGAGGAAAAGAGAATCCACCAGTGAGACTACGACTTGCTTTGTTCTGGCCCTCGCTTGGTTGGGTGGCCTGGAATCCCACCAGAGATACCTCTGAGGTCTGCCTATGTAATGTCGAGATTAAGGGCACTGACCCACCATTCAGATTGTGGCTTACAATGGTGTGACCTCGGACAAGTGCCTTAACCTCTCTGAGCCTCAGTGTTCTCATTGGTAAAACAGTGCTAAAAAATATTAATTATCCTCGTAGGGTTTGGAATAGAGGCCTGCTGCACAAATGGTTCCATACAAGTGTTTGCTCTTATTGCTATAGCTATTGCAGGACAATTATAATCTAGAGTAAAAGCAGGGCAGAGTACAACATAGATGGTTACATTGTCAGTTTATTTTAGTAGCTATTTTACTTTTTGGAGAGAATGTAGTGAAAAGGATTGGAGACGTGGTTTTATTATGATGTTTGGAAAATTACTTTGAAGAAGGAAATAGATATTCACTGATAAGAAGTTACCTCTGTGCTTTTACTTTTCTCACCCTGCCCATGAAAAAAGCCACACGAGTGTGGAACTTCAGGTGTGCTCATGGTCAGGTGCATCCCTTAGGCACACCAGGACTGGTAGGTGGAGGTAGGGGTAACTAGCTCTCATAACTTTTGATTACTATTTGCAGCATTACCATAAAGTCCTGCAACTAAGTTATACCTTGAATTAAAGCAGATAAGCAATCAGGAGGCTTGCGTCTTAAACTTTGAGAATTATTAAATGGAAACGTTCCTAAACACCTAGATTAGGCTATTCTGGTACCACATCTCTATAAGGTCCTTAATATCTCATATTTACAAGTCAGAGGACAGTCACTACTTTTCATATTTTCTTTGAGTGGTCATATAAGCCTGCTTCATGGACGTCTGATTGATGAGACACAGTTGGTACCGTTTCTCATGCTCTGCGTTGGGTTGGATGTATTGGTCATGACGTCTTATGTCATAGGCAGAAATTTATTGGCTTAGATCATTGGAAAATCTGAACATAGCCTGAGCTTCAGGATTGGTTGACTCACCAACTCTGTGAAGTTACCACACGAACATGGGTTCCCTCTGCTCGGCCACCCACAGGGCTCGCTTCCTCTCATGTTGGTTCTTCTCAGGGTAGGGGGTGGCTGCTGGAGTAACCAAGGCTGTATGTTCCCTTGTGTATGAGCGCTTCTGTAAACACGTATTATTCCTTCTGTAAACACATATTATTCCATGCTTATATTTCTCTTTTATAGTAACGCTAAGGCATTATAATGACTCTCAAGTTACGACACTACCTCAGGAGTTTATGTGGATTACTTTGATGGTAGATTTCATTTCAGGAGACTAAAGAGAGCATTACAGAATATTTGTATGAAAAAATGGGCTGGGTCTGTCAGGGTGGAGAGCCCTGACATACAGCATTGGAAGCCATGTTGAAGAATTCAGATTGCCTCCTTAGGACAATGGAAAACCATGGAGAAGCTTCAATATGTGGAGTTACATGATAGGATTTTCATTATAAAAAGATCACCCAGGCTGCTGCACAAGGAAAAGATTAGAGGAAGACACTGGTGTGTCCCAGAGACTCATCTTTTTCTCCATTTTGAAATAAAAGCCATTTTTATGTCTAACAGCTCATCAGGGAAAGACATGCCAGTTTCAATCTTAGTTACTGCAACTGTCTTTAAGTTGCCCTTGAGTTTATGCAAATCGCAATTGATTGTCTTCAACAATAGCAATAACAACAAAAAAAATAGAATGTTGTAAAGAACAAATATTGATTCTTTTGGATATTTAAAATGTGATAAGATATGAAAAGAGCTTTCCAAAACCTTAGAATAGATATGGAAGGGACAGGCTTTAAAGGATGTGTGCTGTTTTGGGGACACACAGACGTTTTATCGGGATGCTGCTTGGTCCTGAGACTTGCAGTGCTAGCTCTGGAATTGATTCTCTTGCAAAACTGCTCAAAGTTAACAAATCTATTGCCTTTTCTTTTCTTATATGTCAGGCTTCAGCACGTCCATCTTTGGAATATTTCCATACCATCAGTGTTTGGACTTTGGAACATATGATAAAGAATGAGTTGTATTTGCAAATTGAAAACTGGAGTTGCATCTGGGCAGTCGAGTCAAAGAAAAATGATACCACATTTAAGCAAGAATAACCAAGCTGAGATGTTGATGGGCAACAATGACAATTGGTCAGAAATTTTAAAATGCAGAGGCTTTTATGATGTTGTTAGGGAGGAAAAATAATTTTCCTTCTGCCTTTCTGTGTTTTCCTGGCTGGCCTAATAAACAAATTGACATGAGACAGATTAACAGAAGAAAATAACCAAATTTGTTAATTTACCTTCATGCTGCTTAAGAATGCTCCAGAGTCCTGTTAGTTCATCCTTTGAAATGGGTTGCTAAGCTCTTACCTTACACCCATCTCACTACCTTGCTCCAGGCTGAAAGCACCTTACCAGTGACATTTTGTGACAGTCTCTGAACTAGTTTCTCTGCTTCCTCTGGGATTTACCATGGGGCACAAAAGCTGTGCTTTTCCAATTCTTGTGTGTGTGTGTGTGTGGGGGGGGGGTGTAAAATAAGTCGAATGTACTCCATTTCAAGTTATTCGACCTTAAATGCTCTTAAGTATTTGATGCTCGCTCCCAAATAAGCAAATTCTAGAAAATTGATATTATTGTGAAAAAAATTTAAAAAGTTAAGTTCAAAAACTTAATTTTTCTGGATTGTGCCTGGTATTTTATTATAATAATGCTTCAATAGTCATATATAGCATAATACCTCTATAGTGATTAATAGAATATCTAGTACAAAAATAAATAAAATTATGTTTTTACATAATTACATATAACTATATCATGATTTTCTCCTAAGTGGAAATATTTCTAGTTCATAGAACAGAATGTAAAACATCATCACTATTAACACTGCTTTACAAAAATAGAATTTCTGGGTCTCACCATCTGAAATAACCTGAACTCATCTGTACTGCTAGAATTGAACCCACTTATGCTAAAATGTTTATTGATTGAACTAAACTTCATTCAATCAATAAGTGAGTGAACCTGTGAGCTCAAAGCAGGCTTTCCTAAGGTGGGATTCAGAACCCAGAGAGGGAATAAGGTTAGATACAGTAAATCAGTGAAACAGGACCATACCTGGCAGCTAAACAGTTGAAGTGGAACAAAACAGAATGTGGAGTTAAAGCAGCAAAAGTCAAAAGCCATAAAGCAAAGATAGATGGAGGCGGTAGAAACAAATGGGTCCCAAATCACTGAGCAATATTTCCAAAATGCCAATGAAGAAAAGCAGTTTTTCTAGCCATCTTATCAAAACTATCTTTGCTAAAAGCTTTATTCTCCCTTTGGAAAAAAAAAAAAACAAAAAGGCTGCAGAGGGGGAGAAGTCTTAGTTCTTTATAGAGGTAATTGTGATGACAGGAGAGAGGAAGTAGAGAAGAGAAAGCTTCCAAAGCAAGAGGGACAAGAAGAGATATGAAGGCAATAAAGCAGGGAGAGTGGGGTGGGGTGGTTGGTGCAAAGCAGGGAGTTCATTGTAAGGCAAATGGGAAACAAAGATGTACTAAAGCACATGTTTCCCTAAACAGCCTTTCAATGTATGTGTTTGACCATAACCAAATTCAAATGCAACCAGAAAGCCAGGTTAAAAAATATATTGATAATATGTGTGACAGACCAAGGGTTGAACCAGTTAAATACCTATAGTCTCCATAACAAAATGTTTTTTCAAAAATCAACCACATGAAGTGGGCAATGGATGTGAATGAGCAATTTACAGAAGAGAAAAATAAATGGCTAGTAAAAAGGAAGAATTCATCTCAGACAATCGCTAAGTGAAATAAGATTTTTGACCCATGATTTAGGCAAAAGTTAAAAATATGTAATATCCCATGCTAGTGAGAATTCAGAGAAATGCTGGAGGCAGTATGTCCATATAATTTTAAATGAAAAATACACCTTTGACACAATAGTCTTACCTTTATGAATCTATTATATGTGTGTATATATATATATACATATACACACACACAAAAGATTATTCATTGCAGCATTGTCCATAGCAAAAATTTGAAACAAAGTGAATTTTGACCACTAGGAGATGAGTTGAATAGACTGTGGTATATCTATACTGTGGATTATTATAAGATTAAAAATGAGAATATATATTTGATGTAGAGGACTGCATATTATGTAGTTATTAAAGCAGGTTATAGGTAATAAGTGAAGCATGATACTCTTTATTTTTCTATATTTGTGATTATGGGTATATAGTTAGATACAATGAAAGATGTTCAATTAAACATATCAGACTGAAAGTTACCGATGAAAGTGGTCTGGGAAGAAAGAATGAGAAATAACAGAAAACAAAAAAAGAAACAACTCTCTAAACCACTCTATCCCAAACCTTTATATATGTACATTTATAAGTATTGGAAAGAAAAATAGCAGACTTTTAAGACTGGTTGTGGGATTATGAATGGTTTTGATTATCTTCCGTTACTTATTTTATTTTTTGTCTCTGCTTACTAAAATGGGAATGAAATCTGTAATTGCAGAAAATCAAATTTATTTCAAAACAAGGGACAAATTGTAGATGATATTATCCCCATTTGACCCATGAGGACACTGAACGTCCCTGATAACAGTACATTTACTAGGATCGCAGATGGGACATAATGGAGATGTGATTAGAGCATGAGTTTTCACCAAAATGACAGAAATTTATAGACCAATATGAAAGGACAATTAAAAGTAAGAAGTTAGAGAAGGAACTTGTAGCAAAACGAATACTGGAGGAAAAAAATAAACCACAGATGTGCTAATGGAACCGTTGGCCACCAAGAAAAGTTGAGTCTGTCTCATCCCCATCACCCTCAGACCACAACTGGGAATTAAGTTAGAAACAAGGAAGGTGCAAATCAATCACTGATTTTATTTGGGTCTTAAAGTGGTTGGGGGTTGTGGAGGGAGGAGGGGGGGACATGGATACTGTGCTGACTCTTGCCCCTGGTTTACGTTTGGCAAATTAGAAAAGGTAGTGACTGAGGAAATTTCACATTATGGCTAAGACAAAATGAAGATGATTCTAGCTAGTGATGATAGGCACTTGCTAAACCAAGGGCTACTAGTTATTACAGCTTTTAACCCTCACAATAACACTGAGGTGAGCAATATTCACTCCATTGTAACGAGGAACTGGCAGAGGTAGAGGAAAGAGTAGTAACTTGTCCAGGACAACCTGGCTGATAAGAGGTGGATGTGAGAAATTTAGTTTCAGCTGCTGGACTCTGGAGCACATGACCTAAACCTCTGTGCTGGGCAAGAAGGGACCATGCAGATCCCTTTCTAGCTGTGAAAACCATGCAGGCCTTTTGGGACACATAGTTTCCAGTGGGGCTAAAGGAGACAGACACAGTTTACTCATAAGACCTTGTAGTTGTTTATGTTTTCAGAGTTTTTCTTGGGTGTACACAAATCTAAAGATGTATGTATGTGGGTTTTACATATGATTCTTATAAAATTTGATCACCATGTGCTATATTATAGGTTCAGAGGCTTACTTTTTTTTCTACTTGGTATAAAATGGATCTCTTTTCCATTAGTACACCTAGGTCTTCAGTGTGTTTAACTGCTGCGTATTTTCCATCATTTGCAATTGTTGGTGGAGTTACTTGTTGTTCGTAATGTTGCTAGATTAAGTAAATAGGAATTGAAGCAGGAATGAATGTCTGCCTCCAACACCACTCCTTTGCCAAAAAAGGGGTGGGGGGTCATTAATTCACTCTGAATTAACTAACTCTAGGAAGAGTTCAAAGTTGTTTATGTTCCATATAAATGTTAAAGAAATATACCCTGATAACTGTGAGAGATATATGTGTATGCATGCATTTAATACACATTAAAATAATATAATTGTCCTTACATGTATATGGGGTATGTATATATCATATAATACATATATAATTTTATAACCTAATATACTAACATTTTAATATATATTTAAAATGAACAAAAAAAACCTTCTCTTGAAGTTGTCTTGATTTCTGATTTTGCGGTTTTGCTGTATTTAAGGTGAGACAGAGGAGGGTTTGGGCGCATTCTGCCACCTAAATGCTGGTCAGTCTTTTAGCTGAGATCACAAAATGCAATGATTAATTTAATGCACACAGGTTAGCAGCCTTTTATAACAGAAATTGCAACAAGAGGCCCATTTGTGCCCCATAAAACACAAACCTTGCCTGCTTTATTTATTGAGCAGAGTACATCTTATGCACTCGCTGTCCTTTGCCGGAAGGAAAGATGCCGATGTATTTGAACCTGAGTTGGTCACATGGGAGTTCATAAAATACTCAGTAGATTTTTGCAATGTTTGGCTGAGACCTTGTGAAAGGAGACAAACATGTAAATGAAGTCAACTTCACAGACCTCTGGGATCCATTACAGTCTGAGATGCTCTTAACACATAATTAGCCTGGGCTGTTAATCACATTTAACAGGTGTTGAGTAATGAACTGAGACAGGGTATCTGCTATGACCGTTTTCATCTCTGGTTTGGTTAGGCAAGCGAATGCTGATCCTTTGCGGAGCCTGCCCCCATACCCCACACATGCTTGGAAATGTAACTCGGCCTCATATATTTTTGATGCTGTCATCAGTCTCTTGATCATTGAGAATAGTGACATTCACAATAAAAACACAGAAGGAATCTGTTTGAAAGCCCCTGGAATGCTCTCAATAAAGGAATTTCTTTGGCTCTACTCTATTTTTTTTTTTTTGGTCTCTTTTCTCATTCAAGCATGTATCTGATTTGCCTGTTGGTTGTTGAGAGAGAAGTCCAAACATTTGTGAATAGCGGGTAATTCGATCTTAGGAAATTGACTACTTCTTCATTGGGGGTCACTGAATGTCCCACCAGAAGTGACACACCGCTTCCTTTCAGAAATTTTCTCAGTGCTACAATAGTGCAAGCGCTAAAACTTTTGTGCTCTAAGTTTCATTTCAGCTCTTTTCATCATTTTCCCATAAATCTAGTCTCCTTATACAAAGTGAAAATAATACAGGTAACATTTACCCTTTTATACTCCTGAGCTCATCTTGGTCCCTTCTCCCCTCCCCACCCCTGCAGTCAAGTTTGTGCTAATTCTATCAGACTTTTAGAACACATGTATTTGCATGTCATTAGAATTTTAGTAGAAAACATATAGCATCGTTAAATTAGAACTGTTTTGCTTTTGTTTTTAGCTGACGGAATCAAATATTCTTAAGTGTCTTATATTATTATCTTCAGAATTTGTTGGTTTTCACTAGCAGAGTACTTCAGATTATAGATATAGCACAACTGATTAATTTAGCCATTCTCCTGTTGAGAAAGTGATGGTTGTTTTCAGGTTTCACAGCTTTAACTCATGTCTTTGCCCATGGCTCCTTGGGTGCATGTGTGACCATCGCTTCTACGGCAGGCGTTGCTGAATCATGACCAGCCACTCAGACACATCCAGCCCACTGCTGTTTTTGTGTGGCTCGCAATCTAAGAATTTTTTTTATGATTATAAATGGTTGAAAAAAATAAAAAAATTGAATATTATTTCTGGTGTGGGAAAATTATATAAAATTCAAATATCAGTCTCTCTATATAAAATTGTATTGGAACACAGCCATGACTATTCATTTATGTATTGTCTATGGCTACTTCTTTTTTTTTTTTAAGGGTTTCCAACTAGTTTTAATTTAGTTTCCAATGTTATCAGCAATGACACAGGAGTAATTCAGGCAAATATATCACCTTAAATACATCAGAGAAAAAACTCACTGCGTCAAGCAGGTCTTGCACGCCAGCAAATGAACATGAAAACAGAGAACAGGGTCAGCGGCATCCAATTCAAGTGTTTTTTGTCACACTTCTTTCAGAAAGTGTCTCTCCCTCAGTGGTACTTATTTCAGTTTACTTATTGCATAAGAAGCTCAAACTTCCATTCGTTGCCCAGGGGCTACATTAAAAAAAATCATATCTTTAGTTATTCTAAATAATTTTTTCCCCAAAGCACAGAATTCATTGGAATTGTGTGGCACTGACTTCTCCTGGCACACTGTGAGGTGCCCACCATCCAGGCCTGGCAGACAACCCAGAAAATCCTCCCTCCAGGTGCCGACCTTGGCGAAGTCCCTCGTTTTGTGCCATACAGCAGGGCAGACAGGGTGTGAAGGAGGACTGAGTACCTGGAGAGGATGCACCTGCGTTGCCCCCCACCAGTGATCAGAGACCACCAGCTTATGTCCCTGAAGCCTAAGAGCAGGTGGATTCAAATGAGCCTGACAAACCAACCCCCCCTTCCCCCAGCTCTCTGCCTGAGCCCTGCCTCTTTCTGGGAGAGGCACTGCTTGTTTTCATCATGTTCTCTCACTTGAGTTGCAAAGGCTGTCACCCAAAGGCTGCTTGTCCCAGACAATTAACACACTGGAGTCAGGAACCTGCCCCCACTTTAACCAGTAATAATCCCAAACTCAACAATGGGAGACATTTCTCAAAGTCAGCGGGAGGCCACGTGTGTGTGTGTGTGTGTGTGTGTGTGTGAGTCAGAGGCTCTGGGGATCACTGAGGGTAGGAGGTGGGGTCCTGGGATTCCCACATTGCCTCTTGGCCAACTGCAGCATCAGTGGCCCAGGAGACTTATTCCAGAGGACTGGTGGCCAGGGGCAGCTTGGGCCAAGGTGGGGTGGGGGTGGGGACATGTCTCTGAAGGGGCATTACAAGCCTGGCTGCTTTGGAATTATAGCACCTGACTTGAGTTGTTTCCACAGAGACCATAAGGCCCTCGAAGCCTGAACTAGTTACTATTTGTCCCTTTACAGGAAAAGCTTACTGACTTCTGTCTCAGGTTAACAAGAAGAAGTAGAATTTCTGTATCATAGCATTTAAAAAAAACAATCAACCAACTGCCAACTGTCCCTATAAGTGCAGTGTGTGGGAGAGAACTCTTTCCTCGACATCTGCATCTTGCTGATTTTTTTACATTATCAAAGTTGACTTCTCCCCCCCTTTTATGGGGGTGCAGTGGTACTTTGCTGTTCAAATTTGGTTTTGCCTTTTCCTGATTCTAATAAGGTTGACCATTCTTTCGTGTTTCTTGGCCCTTTGTTTCTTTTTCCTGGTTTTGTAACTACATCACATGCCCCTTAGAGGTAACACTTTAATAAACAAGAAGTAAGACTAGCACCTATGTGTGAAGTACTATGCTAAGTGTTTCACATACATTATGTAAGCTCAACAGCCGCCCCCGAGGCAAGCATTAATATTATCTCATTTTATAGATGAGGAGCGTGAGGCTCAGAGGCAAAATCACTTCTCCATATTCTTGCAGCTGATGCATGATGAAGACAAGTGTCATGTTTTTCTTTGTTTGTTTGTTTAATACAGGCCTTTGTCTCCAGCCTCTGACCTTCACTGTTGAACATTCTGTCTCTGAGACCAGTGGAGCATAACTATGTCAAGCAAAATGTCAGTGGAAAAAACTTCAAGTTAGGGACTCTATTCTTGATTCACGCCCTTGATTGTCTAGCACCTGTGAACATTTTCAGGTATCCAAGGATCTTCCCAAGTCTCAAGACATAGTTCAACCTCGCTTCTCTTTAATCGGGAAGTCTGCATCACATACTACTTTAGGGGGACCTGTGATTGCCAGAGAACCACTTAATGATTGTCAGAGCTTCACAGAGGTTGGCAGTCATGAGGTCCGTGCAGTCAAATTACAGTAGATAGATTACTAGAGGCAAAAGCCTGCCATTTCCATTCTGGCCCCTGACTTACTTGCTGCACGACCTTGGACAAGTTATTTAGCCTAGCTAGGTCCCATTTTCCTTATGGCTCGTTTACGTATGACTAATAATATTGTTCAAAGTTAAAGGAGATGCTTTGAAGAAGTGCCCGGCACAGCACCTGGCCCGTCATAATCCCGCAGTAACAGTTGCATCGCTATCAAATGCATACGAGAGACTCCATCTAGGTTTTGCCTTTATGGGGAGTCAGGCCTTAGCTAGGCATTTCTCAAGCTGAAGACCTCAGTCTACCAATGTCAGAACACTTGAGGATGTCTATTAAAATGTAGATTCCTGGGCTTCCAGTCATGTGATTCAATCAGAAATCCTGAGAACGGCCGTGATAATCTATACTTTTAACAAGTTTCCATATTTTGGGGCAGACTACAGTTTGAGAGCACCAAACCCTCAAAATTCTGGTGGCTTTCTATGTATTTTTTAAAATACTAAGAAAAATTATCCTATTTTGGAAGCCACGTAAATGTTTTAAACCATATGAGGTCAAATATATTTTCTTTACATATAATTTAGATTCCTCTTACAGTAAGGTAAGCGAGCATCCTTTTCTATTAATGGAAGTGCTTTCTTTGCCGTAATCCTTGTAATGTTGCATGTTTGAAGGTAGCTGTCTTCCTCTGAGCTCTTTTATCTTCTCTATTAAATGTGCTCTGATAATATCAAGCTCTTTGGATGATAGACGCTGTGTTAATTTAGGAATGTATTATACAATATATTTTTCGATTTTGGAGTTGGTTCTTGGTCGAATTTCTTACAGCTTCTTAGGTTAGAAAAGGATAATGGTGGCTTTTTTTGGTGGGGGGAAGGAAAACAGGCTTAATCATCTAGACGGTTTCTAATTCCTAGACAGATTTTGAATCCGGCCCTGATATTATCACCAATCATTTTTGAGAATGTTTATAGCTCCCTTGCCTAACTTCCAACCTCAGTTCATGTCACTCTTCCCTCATGCGCTGTGCTCTAGCCCAGTTCACAAAACACGTGTCCCCGTCCAGTGGCACCAGCATAGCATCACCTGGGAACTTACTAGAAATGCACATTCTCCGCCCCACTCCAGAGCTACTGATTCAGGAATGTTCAAGGTGTGGGGCTTAGCAGTCTGGTAACCAGCCTTCCATGTGATTCCGAGGCCTGCTCAAGTGTGAGAACCATGTGGATTCTGGAATTTGGTCTTATAGAGGCTTTTCCTGCCCACCTGACCTAAATCTCTCTCTTCCTGGTCCACCCACCTGTCTGCCAGTCTTTATCACGGCACCCAGCTTGTCTCCTTTGTACCCTGTCATGACTTGTAGTTATATATTTACTTCTATTTTCTCAACTAGACCATGAGCTTAGTAAGTGATAAAACCATACTTATTTTATTCACTAATATATCCGAAGCATGTAGCACAGTGCCTGGCATGTGGTAGCTATTAAATAAATATTTAAGCAAATGGATGAGTGAATGATCAGTTAATATGAAGTGACTGAGGTTATATTTCTTCTGATCTGCATTTTTTTTGCTTGTTTGCTTTTTTGTTATTGATGTAGGCAACCACACACTACCAGTTTCATAACTAATTTGTAAGCAGTTTACAAGAATAATTTACAAGCGACACACACACACACACACACACACACACACACACACACACACAGCTCCCTGCAGTCAACTTGCTCTGCAGCTTTCAAATCCAGTGGTGATGTCTGTACCATTATAGATGTTTCAGCTTCAGGAGAGATACAGTGTTCAGCTCACTTAACATGCACTCAGTGAGGCACTGACGTGTAACTAGGGCCGGGCAACCCAGATCAGAGTTAGCATGGTACTTCTTGCCTGAGGCCTTAGTTCTGCTGGCCTAGTAACTGAAGTGTTCTGAGCTGCTCCCACTGTTGTGGTTACAATCCGGGAAGCTGGTCCATGGATCTGCCTTTCTTTTCCTCAGCGTTTCCCTTCTCCCTAGTTCCCTGCAGCCCCAGGTCTGGCCCACTCTTCTCAATACCTGGCTCACTCTCCTAGTTCCCGAATGTCTTAACTCCTTGATGCCTTTCCCTTCTATTTAATGGGTTTCTTCTCTGATCAGTGCTTCAGATCCTCTCCTAAGGGCTGGTGGAAGTCTTTTGCTGTTTGCAGGTAAAATAACTTTCTCTCTTCTAAAAGCAGACTCTTTTTCCTTTTATCATCATCAACAACACAGCTTTGAGAGTTAGATGTGGATGTGAATCTCAGTTCAGCCCCTTACAGAAGCAAGCTTGAGCCAGGTCCTTAGCGTCCCTGAACCAGAGTTTGCCCATCTATCTATACAATGGAGATAATAGCAGCTGCCTCTTGTCATGGCTGTGAGAATGGGGTCAGATTTGCCGAGTGCCTAGCCCATCAGTGGTGCTCGGTAAATGGCACTCACAGTCGGCAAACTTGGTACAAATTTTAGGAAAGCTGCAGAGGGAGGGAGGTTTGTAACAGGGCATATTAAAAATAAAATTGAAATCTTGGCAGACAGAAGGGAGTTGGAGACTGTGGATCTCTTAGGGGCCTAAGTGTGAAACTGGCCTTATTCTTTTGTCCTCATACACTGTTGAGAAAAGGACCTGCTAATGAATTATGAGGAATACAAGGTAATGCGGGCCCTTTTTCCTCTTCTCAGGATTCTTCTTAAATGATAATAAACTCCCCTCATTTTATTTTAATATATATCTCAAGGTAAAATCCTGAAAGTGAAGCTAACACAGGGGGAAAACGTTTTAGCCCAAAATGATAAATATAAAGGTACTTTTGTAAAATGTCTAAAACATGTGTTTCAACTTAACTTTTCAAAGAAGTCATCCAGCAGTTTTTTAGAGGGAAAAGTCAGATTCACACTCCAGAAATGGTTTTCGCTAGAGATGGCAGCACTGTCAGGTGGATCAAGCCCAAATGTATTTATGGTGGGGCATTTATATATTTTGTATTTTACCTAAAGTTATACAACATGTGAGGTTTGTTGAAAGCATTTTCTTTTTTATAATGGTACATTTTTTTGTGACCCAAGGTCAAATGTAATTTTTAAGTTTTCACCTTGCAAATAGCAATTAAACAAACATCCTCCCTGTCATTTGCATTAGGTGGGAAATAAACAACATTCGTCTGGAAAGTTACAATCCAGAAAGATCAGCCAACCCATTGCCAGTAGGTTCAGAAATACAATATATGATATACACAGTAACCAGGAGTGGCCGTATGAACCCTACAGGTTTGGCGATTTCTCAATGTTTTTAAATACATGGATCTGTTCCCTGGGGGTCTGGGACTCCCCTAGTATATTAGTAGGATTATTATCCTTCTAGACACATTAAGTGATTGTTTTCTTAGTAATAGGAGAGGAGGTGTTGAAAAATGATGTGCCATTGTTTTCCCCTTTCGGCAGATTTGGGTTTCTTTGAACATTCACAAGTTGAAATAAAAGTAAGAATAGCTTTCCTTCTTAACAGGAGGCAAGATGTCTTATTGAATAGACTGGGAAGACCAATTCATCAGAGTTAAGAACTAATTTAAGAATTTTCGGATTTGTAAAGAATATTGGCATCAGTATCTTGTAATCCAGAGTACTTTGGAATTTAAATTCTTATATACAGATAGAAAATCTTTTAGGGGATGGCAGGCATCTATTGGGTAGATGATTTCACTAGTCCTGATTGACTGGTTTAAGATCCCATTTGTAGGAGAGCTGAAAGTGTAAGCTATGTCTTATTTGGCGATGTGGGGCTTAGCAAAAGGGACTTTATTTTGGGCTGTTGTCTTGTTTTTAACAAGTAGTTATTTATAAAGTATTATCTACTTAAGTCAATTATTTTCAAAGTAAAAAAGCAATTCGAACTCTTTAATATTTACCTTTTTCCAATTAAAATATATTAAATCATTTCTTGCAGTACTCTTATCCACAGTGAGACCTTGTGTGAATCTATTGATAATTGCATGTTGAGAATGAAATTAAGCTGTCAGGTTTGTAGCTAAAAATGCCCAGTGTAACCAGATGGTTTGTTTTCCTTTCTTCTCTTTAGATGTAGACATTCTCTTCTTCAGTACGCTGTTGAACTTCAGAGAAGCTTACAGTTATCCAAAATTATCTGCCATCTTATACCGTCTTAGTAGCTATTCATTTATTCCTATTTTCTTCACAGTGGTGAATAGCCTCACCTAGATTGGGCAGGAAATGTACTTGCCTCTCTCTTTAGATGCAGCTAGTAAGTAACCACATCAAAACCTGACATAATTTTTTCCTATTTACTTTTATCCATGCAATCAGCTGAACAGAAACAGATCCTTAGTAGTCTGAATTATTCTATATTTTGCTCCTGTTCTCTAAAATTCATACTTCTTGTCAGAATTATTAAGCATTAAATTGGTATTTTTGTTGTTCAGGTGTTCTTTTCACTCAATTTTCCCATTGTTTAAAGTTGAATGCTTTTTATTATTAAAGTTGAAAGTATTTTTTAGGTTGCTTTTTCTGTAATGCCATATAAGCTTTAAAACAGATGGTACACATATCTGTTTCCTTTTTGAAACATAGTAAATATTCCTGATACGTCTCCAAAGATACATGCAGGAGAAAACGTAAAGTAGTTTACTGTTGCATAAAACTATTATACTTAGCATTGCTAAATGAATTGCATTATTGTGAAAAATTGAGATTTTTCATTATGCTTTGATGATAATCTGTTCCTTTCTTATTTCTTTTTATTCTTTTAAATTTTTTTTAATTCCATGTTCTCCCAAGGAAAGATGACTTTAGATGTGTTACGAACAGCTAGAGAATGTTTAGCTTTTCATACAGCTTGACTAAATTATAACTAAGTCATTGAGGCCTTAGCCAGTGGTTATTACAAGATTAGGTAGCTAAACCAATTTCTTATGGAAATAAAAATACAAACATTCCAACAAAAGTAATTTCTCTTTATAAACATCCAGAGTCCAAAGTTACAGATTGACTTTTGTTATTCTTCTTCAAGCCAATTTTTAAATTTGTACATAGATCATTGCCATCTTTGATAAATGGAATTATGCAAATATTCAACTTTATGAGAACTTGAAAATTACAAATTTGTGTTAAAGTTGACTTTAAATTGTCTCTAGACCTCCCCTTTCTCTCTAAAAAAAGGTTTGTTATTAATCAAGGACTTGTATTTTCAGTAGCCCTTGGGTCAACAATTTCTTTACCTACAAATTTTTCACTAATTGCTCTGAAATTAATGGCCAATGATTTTAATTATAATTTTAATCAAGTCAGACTAAAAGGACTTGGGGCTTGTAATTTAATTTTACAATATTTGATATCATATTTAATCTTTTTTAAAAAATATTTTATTGGGGTATTGGGGGGATGGGAACAGTGCTGGGGAATTGGGGGAAGGGGAACCGACAAGTTGCTGTTATTATGTTCTTCAGTCTAGTTGTGGATGACGTTGCTTCACTGGCTCAAGTTGGCACCATCGTTGCGCTCTTCCCGGGTGAGGCAGATCAGTCGCCGGCTTCTGGACGGCCGCTCACTGCGGCTGCTGGCCGCTCACGCTGGCTGCTGGCTACACATGGTAGCCCATGGCAACCCACTGCAGCAGGGGCTGCAGCCTGTGCCGTCCCGGCAACTCACCTCAGCCCAGCTCCAGGTTGAGCTGTTGTTCAGCATCTTAGCTGTAGAGGGCAGTGTCACTGGCCCTCATATGTGGGATCCGAACTGGGGCCCTCTGGCGTCCCAAGCCAGTTCTTAACCATTGCGCCACTCAGCCAGCCCCATATTTAATCTTTATAGGAACCCAGTAAAGTAGGTATCTGTTGAGCAAAGGAGGAAACAGAGGCTGAGGGACACACTGGGGAACTGACAGAAGTCGCCCAGCTCTTAAGCTGGAGTGCTGAGGTTTGAGCTCCAGACTCAAGCCCATATCCGTACATAGCTCCTTATTATCATCTGCTAATGGATATGTATTCTTTAGTCTATGGCATGCCATTCTTCTCAACACGCTCAGGAAAGTCATTTGGGATCATAAAAAATAAAAGTCCATCCCTGAAAATGGGAATTGATCTTTCCTTTGAGGATTGGTGCCAGAATAGAACTCAATCAATATTAAAGTTATATATTTTCCAGTTTCTGTAGTATCTACTACACTATTAAATCTTAGGAAATACCAAATTGATAAGTAGGTGATGTACTTGGCCCAAATTACTGACCTTCATTTGCTATTGTCAATTATTCATAGCCTTTTTTTTTTAAGATTTGTATTAAAAATATAACCAGCATACCATATTATATTAGTTTCAGGGGTACACCGTAGTTATTCAACATTTATATTCCTAAAGAAGGGATCACCATGATAAGTCCAGCAACAACCTGACACTATACTATGCTATCACAATATTATTGACTATATTCCCTGTACTGTACACTATATCCCCATGACTTATTTGTTTTATACCTGAAAATTTGGACCTCTTATTCCCCTTCTCCCTTTCGCCCCTTTCTTAATTTTTCAATTACAGTTGATAATCAATATTATTTTATTTTAATTTCAGGTATACAACTATTGGTTAGACATTTATATAATTTAAGAAGTGATCACCCTAACTAGTCTAGTGGGTACCCATCTGGCACTACACCTAGTTATTACCATATTATTGACTATATTCCCTATGTTTTACTTTACACCCCCATGACTATTTTGTATCTACCAATCTGTACTTCTTAATCCCTTCAGTTTTTTCACCTTGCCTCCAAACCCCCTCCCATCTATCACCCCAATAAATCTAATTGACACCATAAATAATTATTACAATATTATTGACTATATTTCTTATGCTATATCTTACATTCCCATAACTACTTTGTAATGACTAGTTTGTACTTTTTAATCCCTTCCCCTTTTTTCACCCATTCCCCCAGCCCATTCCCATCTGGCAACCATCAAAATGTTTTCTGTATCTATGTTTATTTCTGTTTTCAGTTTGTTTATTTTGTTCTTTAGATTCCACATATAAGCAAAATCACATCGCATCTGCCTTTCTCTGTCTGACATACTCCACTCAGCACAATACCCTCCAGGTCCATCCATGCTGCCGCAGATGGTAAGAACCTATTCCCATCCATGACCAAGCAATAGCCCATTGTATATATGTACCACCTCCTCTTTATCCATTCTTCCATCAGCAGACACCCAGTCTGCCTTTACATCTTGGCCATTGTAAACAGTGCTGCAATGAATATATGGATGCACATATCCCCTCGAAGTAGCATTTTGGGTATCTTCAGATACGTACCCTGCATTGGGATTACTGGGTCCTTCTCTGTCTCTTGTTATAGCATTGTTTAAAAGTCTATTTTGTCTGGTATATGTATTGCTACCCCAGTTTTTTTATTTTTCCATTGCCATTGTCATGAAATACCTTTTTCCATCCTTTTATTTTCTGTCTGTGTGTGTCTTTTAATCTGAAGTGAGTCTCTTATAGACAGCATATGTAAGGGTTTTGTTTTCTTATCCATTCAGCCCTCCCATGTCTTTTGATTAGAGCATTCAATCCATTCACATTAAAAGTAACTATAGATATGTAGCTATTGCCATTATATTATTCATAATTTTGATTTTTTTTATCTTAAAAAAGCACCTCTAAGATTCCTTATACTGGGTTATTGGAAAAGTCATGACGCATTATTTCTATGCTTTTCATTGCAAAAATGCGTCATGACTTTTCCAACAACCCAATAATACTGATTTGCTGGTGATGAACTCCTTTAGCTTTTTCTTGTCTGGGAAGCTCTTTATCTGTCCTTCAATTTTAAATGATAGCCTTATTGGGTAGAGTACCCTTGATTGTAGGTCCTTGGTTTTCATCATGTTGAATATTTTGTGCCACCCCATTGTGGCCTGCAGTTTCTGTTGAGAAATCAGCTGTTAGCCTTATGGGGGCTCCCATTACTAATTGCCTTTCTCTTGCTGTTTTTTTTATTCTCTCTTTGTCTTTAACCTTTGCCATTTCAATTATAATGTGTCTTGCTGTGGGCTTGTTTGGATGTATCATGTTTGGGACTCTCTGCACTTCCTGGACTTGTCTATTTCCTTTGCCAGGTTAGGAGAGTTTTCAGTCATTATTTCTTCAAATAGATCCCCATTCCCATGCTTTCTCTCTTCTTCTGGTACTCCATGATGTGAGTATTGTTACACTTTATGTTGTCCCAGAAATCTCTTAAATTATCTACATTTTTTTTTCCTGTTCTGATTGGATGTTTTTGGCTACCTTGTCTTCCAAATTGCTGATCTGTGCTCTGCTTTGTCTAGTCTGGTGGTGATACCTTTAGTACATTCTTCATTTCAATTATTCTATTCTTCACTTCTAACTGGTTCTTTTTTTATGGTTTCTGTGTCCTTTTTTATGCTTGCTATCTCTTTGCTAAAGTTCTCACTAAATTCCCTGAGCATCCTTATAACCATTGTTTTGAATTCTGTATCTAGTAGGTTGCTTGCCTCCATTTTGTTTAGTTCTTTTTCTGGAGTTTTCTCCTGTTCTTTCTTTTGGGACACATTTATTTGTTTCCTCATTTTGGCTGCCTCTCTGTGTTTGCTTCTATGTATTAGGTAGATCTTCCATGTCTCCCAGTCTTGGCCAGGGAGCCTTATATAGTAGGTGCCCTGTGGGGCCCTGGCACAGTCTCCCTGGTTACCTGCTCCAGGTGCTCCAGGAGTGTCGCTTGTGTGGGTTGTGTGTGTCCCCCTGTAATATAGCTGAGCCTTGATTGCTATGGGTATGTCAATGGCTTGGATTGAACCTCAGGTTGATTGGCTATGGATTTTGGCCACATCCACGGCTTATGGACTGTTGTGTAAGAGGCTAACCCCACTGAGTGGGATTTGCCCCAGCAGGCTCTGGTGCCTTCTTTTATGTATGCAGTGTATGCAGCTAACTGGGCAGTACTCTGCTGTGGTCTGAAGCCAACCTCCAAGTATGTCGGTTCCAGGGCCTGTTAGGAGGGGCTCTGGTGCAGGCCCAAGTCACCAACTGCCTGTGACTGGCCAGAGACTACCAGGTAATAGCTAAAAAATGATCCGCTGGCGGTCACTGCCTGTGCTGAACCTGGAAGCCCATGGGAGATGCCTTGCTGTGAACAGAAGATGTCTGCCACCAGTACTGGGCCAGAGGTAGCTCTGCAAAAAGTCAGGACACCCCAAGGCCTGTTACCACCTGCTGACTCCCTTAAGGTTCAGCTGTTGATAAAGACTTGAGCAGTGGACAAGTTGTGTGATGCAGGGTCTTATGGAGTCACTAGAGTGGGAAGTGTTGTAATCACCAGGTTAATGTAAACTCTGCTTTGGTGCCAGTGCTGAGCCTGGAGTTACACAGTAAAAACCTCAGAGCAAACCAAGGTCAGTTGCTGCTCGCCTGGGGCCCGTGGACTTCAATAGTTATCCAAGAAATAGTACAATTTGGGCAGGGTTGGCTGCTCTCAGAGAAAGTCCCTCCAGCATTGGGGAAATTGGGTGTGGCAGGGTCCCTGTGAGTCAGCACGGTGGAGCAGTGGAGCTCACCAGACCAATCAGATTCAGATTTGGCTGTGGTGGGGGAGGGCTCAACACATTAAAGATGGCACCTGCTTGTCGGCTGCATGGGAGGAGGACCTCATACAGGAAAAATGCTAACTGTCCTCTAGCCCTCCCCCCGAGACCACATACCTAAGTCTACCCCTCTACCCATGCCTCTGACAACTACCGAGTCACCGTCCCTCTGCTGGAGCCCAAGGTGAGTGCATTCCAGTAAGTGAGTCTGTGCTCGGACCATATACGAGGACATCTGGGTTTCCCACAGCTTTCCTTCCCACCCCAGATTGTTGGAATCCCCACTGTTTTTCACAGCAGATGTTGTGATGGCTCCTCTTTCTGACATCCATACTCTGGACTGGGGAGGCTGTAATGGGCCTGAGGCCCCTTGCTCCTCTAGGGGGAACTTCCATGGCCGAGATATCCTTCCTGATTCTCAACCGCCACGTGGAGGTTTGGGGCCAGCCTGTTTCACGTCTCTGTCCCTCCTACCAGTGTCGATGTGGCTTCTTCTTTATATCCTTAGTTATAAAACTTCTGTTCAGCTAGAATTCAGATGATTCTCCCGGTTGATTGTTCTAATATTTAGTTGTAATTTTAATGTGTTCATGGAAAGACACAGGCACAGTGTTTACCTACTCTGCCATCTTGGATATGTCCAATTACTCCTACTCTTAACCCTCAGCATCCTTTTCTCTCCATGACTTTTCTCTCTTCATCTCCCTTATTTTAGTCTTCCCATGGCTTTTCTATGAACCTTTGGCTTTCCTCTTTTTCTTCATTTTCTGTAATCTGTCTTTAAAATTCTGCAAATCACATTCTTTTTGTTCATTTCTTTTGACTGTGATGTCTTGCCACATTGGATTGTGCACGTAGTGAACTTCTGAAATATTCATATTCTTTTATAAGTTATGGATGTAGGTAGTTGTTCTAGGGGATGCCCAGTAGACAATTGTGGCTTGAGAGTTGTGGGAAGGCCCCTAGGATGGGATTTATTTAGCACTAAACATTCAGGTCTAATTCTGGAATCCCCGTTTACCTTCTAGCTCTCAGCTTAAGTCTCAATTGAGGAAGTGTGTTGAAAATGGACATCATGTTCAAGATGTTTACTTAGCTTGCATATTACAGGCTAGGGTGTTAGCAGTGCAGCTTACTCAAAATGAGTGTTTACAGAATAAATGTGCCTGTGTATGTACATATATACACATATATAAAATTCTTTGTATTATCAAAAAGTTACTTGTTAAGTGCTGATTGGAAAAAAAAAACTTGAAGGGAGTTCTTAGATACCTTCAAAGAGAGACATGTGCTGTCATCCACAGAACTGTCATCCACTGTATAACTGATATTTAAACATTAAAATACTGCGGTCTCAATGTTAGTGGCTTTAGCAGGTCCCATTGGTGGCTGTATAAAACGCTTGTTATTATGGATCAACATTTCATCAAAGGGAAAGAAACGTAGGGGTCTTACTTTTAAAAATATATGTAGGTGTGTTTATACATATGTACATATTTATATATGTATGTTATCCTTGAACATTGTCTAAATTTGGATATTTTTCTTAACTCAGAAGTTCTGTGAGTCCCTCTTAACAAGTGTCTGATCTACATAAATTTCAAGGAATTCTAAAATAATTAATTACTAATTTTTGCAGGTAAACTGATCTGTAGGAAACTTTAGTAGCAACCCTCTTCACGTATTACGTATCTCTGATTGGTAGGTTTCATAAACATTTTTTGTTTCACATACTTACTGAGGCAATAGGTGGGTAGAGGTTTAAATGGAGGAGGAACAGAAATCACATCCTCACCCCAGATTCTTAAATGTCAGCAGAGTTTTATAATATCCAAAGTATTCCTGTATATTTACCAATAGCAGCATTGTCTAAGTTATAAGCAGAAAGAGATAGAGTCCTGTTAACTTAAGGGAAAAAGGATTTTATTGGCAGGCTCTTGGGTAGTTCACTGTACAGATTGTAGGAAATGGGAGAGTGAGACGTGGGCAGGGCCAGGAAGCAGGGTAGATTTGGTGTTACAGACAGCATTTGCTACTGAACAGTTTTACAAGGGCACCACCACTGGAAGAAACATTTCCAGCTCTTTTGAGTCTTCTTGTTACTATAATTGAGATTGAGATTTCAAAGAGATAGCATCCAGTTAGCCTAAACTGGGAAATGTGCCCAATCTTGGCAAGGGCACATCTTAACTAACCTTTGCCAACAATGGGGGAGAAGATTTTTTGGGGTGCTATTATCAAAAAGCCATGGAATGGTTGGACCACTGGTAACAACAAAAGTTTAGTGTATGATTTCTCATCCTTCTGTAGAATTTGGCTTCTCCCCAAAATCTGACAATGACTTTCAAATGAAAGTGCATATTGAGATTGATCTTTACATGAAAATGATTAACTAGATCCACAAAACATACAGTAAAAGCAAATGATAAAGAAAGGAACCTCATAAAGGCAATTGATTTATTTGAAGTGCTGCATGTCTCTTTTGCTTTCCTGCATATAGCAGGATAGAGTGAGTGGCAGCCTTGGCTCCAGTGGTCTGCTTGGCCAGCAGTAATAGGCTTCAGCCATGCCTCGTTTGATTGTACTTCATCTGAAGAGAAGGATAAAACAGCTTTGAGTTTGTATGTAACATTTCCTAGCTCTTAAAATCAGAAACTTTTTAAAGGAAAACATTCTTAATGGAATAAGAGGAATTTAATTTAACTGTTTTTAGCACTGTGTCCTGATAAAGACTTTTATGACTTACTTATCTGCCTTATATATGTGACCATTTAATAAGCAGTCATACATCAATGTTTACCATTTTACCAAGTGTGTTTTGAGCACTGAGGGATAGGCAATTATAATATCAGTTTCTGAGATATTTAGCAGAGTACCTGACACTTCCATAATAACTGCAGAATAAATGTTAGCTTTTCAAATGATAACAATTACCACAAATAACTGATAATATTATAATTGTGCCAGGCTCTACCACCTAACACAAAATCGATTATTCTTGCCTTGTTACTGATGAGGAAATTGAAGCTTGGAAAGGTGGAGATGGTCATCTTTAGTTTCAGACAACAAAAATCAGTCTTGCTTCTTCTTTCTGAACCTCTGCACTCAACATTTTGGGGGGACTATTCTGTGCATTGCACGATGTTTAGCATAATCCTTGGCCTTTCCTAACTAAGTGCCAGGAGCACCCTTCCATGTGTGACAGCCAAAAATGTCTAAAAATTGCCAACTATTCTAGGGTGAGGGGAGGGGAGCAAAATCACAAAATTTCCCCTCGTTGAGAACTACTGGTCTAGCTCGTTTGAGGAAGAAACTACTACAGGATCTTTGCTACTGCTGTCCTTGAAACCTGGGTGTCCTCTGTCACACTCATTCAGAAACTGGATGCCCCCCATTGCTTTCGGAGTCAGTCACAAGCCAGGCCTGAGTCACATGTCTGTGCCCTCGCTGGATGGGAGCCTGGGAAAGTGAGTCTTTCTTCTTGCCTTCCATAATACTGGAAACTCTCAAACATTTAGGATTTTGTTATGGGGTTTGGTCCTGGGCTTTTAAAAACTCTTATATTCAACAAATCCAAGTCTGTTACTTGAGTGTTTCTATAAGCCAAGCATGGTTGCAAGTACTGGAAATTCAGAAGACAGACAAGGTCCTAGGTCTTGGGGAGCCTATGGCCTCATTAGACACAAATTTCATAACACGTGATACAAGTGCTATGATGGAGGGAGGAACACAGAGCTATCTGTATAAATCTGGTGAGAGGAACACCTGTTGGGGCTCAGGGAAGGCACCCAGACCAGGTGACTTTAAAGAAGAGGGTCTTGGCTACTGCCTTATGCTGAAACAACTTCTAGTATCTATCTACTTGATGGCCTGAAATGATAAATTCTCATTTTAGGGGGGATTCAGTTTAAAAATGCTTTCTTTCTTTCTTTCTTTCTTTCTTTCTTTTTTTTTTTTTTGAAAGATGATATATAGCCTCTACAATCTTAGGTTCATGATCTGAGATATTTGAATCCTTTTCTCAGTTCTGATGGTTTGCCATGTATTGATGGTCTTTTTGCTCCCTTTTTGCTGTCTTGGTTTCATTGCCACAGGGTTTCTTGATGCTTCCAATGGAGTGCTAAGTTATGTGAGCCTTCCTCTTTCATGACAACTTAGAGACATGTAGGTGCTAAAGAAAACCTAGCACCTAAGTGTGCCTCTCCCTCTTTGATATAATCAAAACAAATATTTATTAAAGAGAACATTATTTTCTAAATTGGCACATTAAGCTATTGGAAAACATTTTTAATTCACTTTGATGGTGTATATATATATATATATAATATATATAAAAATATATAATATACTATATATAAAATATATATTATATATGTATTCTTGTTGCATGGGGTAAATAGTGCATACAAATTTTTAAGTATAACTCTCTCTTAAAGGACTCAGTACCACTAAATAGATATACGAATATTACCGTTTGTCCTCACTACCTAAGGAGACTTTATGTTACAAAGGCCCCTTGCTACTCTTTTCAGCACTACATTTGTTGAGCTACTGAAGAAAGCTCAGAAACTGTTGACTACAGTGGTCTATGTAAAGATGTACGCATTCACCCTTATTGGATGTCACTGGATGGTTCTCAGGAAAGGAGGTTAAAAACTGCATAGTTCAAGGTCTGTTTAAAGGAAATCCAAGCACCAGCAGCTCCTGAGATCATTTTTAACAGCCAGCACTCTTGAAGCTACATGAAGACAAACGTAGTAATTGTTTCTTTCTTTGCCCAACTCTGTCATTACAATTCTGCTTTCCCACACGGGTCATTTCGGTGCTTCTTTGTTTGTCTTTGTCTACCTGGGCTTTGATCTTCAGAGGAAGTGAGTACCACTTGAGGAAAACTGGGACTGTCGGCTCCCATATCCTCTTTGTCAGCGAAAGCGAATGCTTTGTACACGAAAGCAGAGAGCCATAAAAAACTTTGTGTGGCACTTTAAGTGTCTCTGTCAAATAAGTTGGGTTTTGGGCATGAGCTTCACTGCAAAAAGGTGGCCCTTGAGGGTAGGTACTTGTCCCAAGTGTTGGTAATAAGAGTGGGTGAAGTATGCCGAGATAGTTGGCCACAAAGGCATTCTTTTTATTAATAAACATTCACTGAGCATCTCCTATGTGCCAGGCACTGTGTTTAGTGATAAGGTACACTGACTAACATTCTTAACGCTCAAGGAGCTCAAAATCTGTTAGGTTCTGTTTTTGGACTCTTTCTAGCCCCTGCATGCTATATTGCTTTATTATAGGTAGAATATTGTATTTTCTAAAGCAGCATTCAACTTTCTGTTCTGAAACTTCACTAATTTAAAAACAGGTGTCTGTCAGAAATCAAGTGCATATTGTTAGTGATAGATTTTTTAAAAATGACTAGAATTAATTTACTTATAAAAATAAAGCTTAGTTTTCTCTATCTCAGCCAACAGTAAAGGTAAACAGTTTTTAGAATTAGCGTCCTCTTTATAGGACACTGTTTGCCAGATCCAATGAGTTTATAAAAGAGAGTAGCTATACCTAAAGAATCAAATGCTAAATACCATGACTAAAGATGCTGGGACAGTTAAATGGCAGCTGGAATCCAACCAGACTCTTGGCATTGCAGTTTCTTTGACGGTTGACTTCTGTCCCCCACATGCTCCTTGGAAGACTTCCTCCCTGGTTTGCAACCGACTGCAGGTTATTCTTAGATTTAGACAGGAAAACAAAAACTGTGAGTGACAAGACCAGATGCACTTTACCTCGGTTGTGAATACAGTCTGATGTGCTGTCTGTGGGTTTTCTTTTTTCTTTTTAAACCCTTCTTTAAGTAGAATGCAGGATGATAAAGATCAGGAGATGGGAGGGGTTGGCAGGGAGGGGAAAACAATGGCCCCTTAATAAGGCTCTTAGTAATCAGGCAAGCATTTGTGTCTCCAGTTAGGGATGCGAAAGTGACAGACTGACCATTTTGAAGGCTGCCATCATCACAGACTGGTGTGTTTCTAATTACACATGAAATGAAAGGCTTTAGAGAAGAAATGACCCAGAACACTCAATCGTTTAAGTATCTGATTAAGGCAAGGAAGGCTTGTAAAGACCAAACTGCAAGATTGCACTTGTCCACATTTTTTTCAAGGCTCATTTGAACTATGTCTCTACCTCCTTTTGTCTTTTCTTTCCAACTCCTTTTGTACCCAGATTTGGAATGTTCACATCCAATCTATCAAGTCTCAGCAGGAAACAGATGGCACAATCAGAGGATTTAATGGTAGGGATTTTAGTCAAAGGACTATTTGTAAGTTTTGGGCAAGGCTGAAAGGAGTAGAGAAGCAATGGAGGGAAGCTGGCACCTTCCCTAAGCCTGGAGGGGCAGATGTGTTACCAGAGCCACACAAGAGCATGTCCTATCTAAGGGGGATAAGTGGGGGCTACAGAGCCATGATGACTTGGGAGGGGGGGGTAAGGTAAATACCCTTTCTTCTCTCCCTTCCCAGCTGCCATTTCCTGCTGATAATTCTCATTGACCAAACCTAACCAGAAATCAGAGGATAGGTGAGTATGGCTGATACATAGAAAATAACTTGACACAACACATGGCAGGAGGGCAGAGAATAGGCCTGCGGGCAAATGGAGAATAGCCAGCACCCCTGCCTTTTATTTTTTATTT
>NW_017731537.1:222825-235003 GCF_001890085.2 Hipposideros armiger
TAAGTAGTCCGCGTGGGAGTCCCTTTGCTGCTCAGCGTGTCCCGCAGAGTTGTGTTTTCGCTGCCGTGGTTTGCGCGAGCTAATTCAGTGACTTCCTTACCGCGGCCATTTTCTTCCTTCTCTCTACCCCTGCCTTTTATTAACATGAAACAGCCATGCAGAGTGCATGTATATCAGCAGATTAACTTGCATTTCACCTCAAAGTGCAGTACTAAGGAATTCGCCACAAATACATTGAGCGGCCATGATGGGCAAGGCAAAAATAAGCATTACAAATGCAAAGAAGATGTCTCTCCTGAATGGCTCCTTCAGATCTTTTGCTATCAGGTTACACAGCTGGCACCTCTGGGGCAGTGGGCCATATCCATGAGTGAGCTGGGCTGGGGGTAGACAATAGGGAATGCTGGGTCTGCTAACGACTCTCTAGCCCTTGCTATCTCTATAGGGGGCAGTTACTATGCAGCCCCTGGGAAGTCAAGCCTAATATTTTCAGATTATCTCATGTTTTACCAAAGGATCCATAGAGATGCATTTTTTTAAATGAAATTGTCTCATTTTTAAATGTTAACAGCTAATTCAATTTTGTCTTTTAGAGACCTCAAGTTGATACTAACAAACTTCTCATTGAAATCTGATGGTCTCTAAATTTTTTTGGTCTTTTAAACTCCCCTGTCTACTGTTCCAAAGGAAATGGCATCCTCCTTCCTGTGGGATGGCCAGCTCCTACCTCCAATGCTTCCCGATATGTGTGAGGCTCTGTTGCGTTCTGTCACCTCCTGCTCTGGAGTCTTCTTCTGCGTGCTTGTGGTACCCCACTCAGCCTCTGGCCTCCGGTGACAGGCAGATCTCTCTTACCATTCCTCCAATCCCCAGAGCACGACTGGCCCAGGGTAGGGGTTTCTAACAGACTTTTTCTGGAGGTGTGGAGAAAACAGGGTAATTCTATGACAAAGCAGGAATCTACGTCCAATGGAAAGTCTGATGCCATAAACATGGCCCACCTCTTACATGGAGTCTTTCTCTAGCTCTGTCCTCCTTAGGCCCGAGGATCCCCCATCCCCTGCTTCATTTTCCAGCTCTTTTTCTGTCTCCTGTCTTCCTCCGGTCCCAAGTTGCACTGTCCACCCCCCGACCCCCGCCTCCTCGTCTCCTACTTTAGTGCCTGCAGACAACTCCCAAACTCCTCTGCTGTATATTCTGATTTCTGTCATGCTCCTTGTTGGTGGCAACTCCTTCTTTAGGCTAGGCTCTTAGACGACCCAAAGACACACTGAAACAAGCAATTCTACCTAAAAGAATGTTTATTTCGCTGCCCTGAGTGCTACATCCTCCTAGGGCAGCCAGCTCAGTCACTGCTGACTTATATAATGCACCTCTTCTGTCCTCTTCCCATCACAGAACTACCTGCCTCAAACTCCTGCCCAAAGGCGGGAGCAAGAGGGCACGCTGAATTAATAAGCAGGGTTTATGTCAAAAGACACCTCATACTCAGTAAAGTTTAGTAATAGCTGGGCACTAGGGACAGCCTGCCAAACCAAGGTATAGAAAGGCTTTTTTTTTTTTAAAGAAGAAATGAAAATCTAAATTTTATATATATATATGTATATATATATATATATATATATATATATATCATAGCTGATGAGACAAGGACTGGTTTCAGAGCTAAAAGGTGGGTGTAATCACCCACACAGCTGTTGCAAATGGTGTCCTACTTTGTATTTTTGTTTATTGTAGGCTATAGGGAAGTAAATTACTGCCTCCTTGTCAGCCAATAATCATTTTCCCAGAAAGGCAATTCATCTCTGAAAGGGAATATTCACCTGCCCACCTTTTCGATTGCTCCATTGTGTATGTGACTGTTAGATTGCCTACGGACCATGAAATGGGCGCTTCTGTCCCTCAGATCCTACCTGAAACCAGTCCAGTGGGGGATGTGAGGCAGCAGACGTGTGATCCCATTGCAGATAGCGGCTTGGCCTTCCCATCACGGGAGACGGGGAGGTGGCTAATGTCTCAGGCCATTGATATTTTCAGCATCTCTCTCCTTGAGCTTAACTTTTGGAGAAACTGGTCTTTCTTCGCAAAATGTTGGAAGGTACTACTTCCTCCCATTCTGAGGGTTAAGAAAGGGAGAGAGGGTGTATTCACTAGAACTTATGGTCAAAAACCCTTCAAGTTAATAAGCTAGGTGCTACGGGAGGAAACAGTTCCTTGGATATAAATGAGATACGTTAAAATATGCTTCAACTTTTAGGCAGTTTATTTAGTTTCTGGTTAGCAAATTGTTGCTGCAAGGACAAGAAAGCTGACAGAAAGTGCGTTATAGTCTAAAAGGGGCTGATTGTCCCACAATAAATACATTAGCATTCGCTTTCAAGAAACTCTGTGCTCCGTATAGTATTTACTTCTCAGATATGGGAAAATTTCATACATAGCCTTTCTCTCTTTTCGTCCTTCTTATTTTAAAAATTATATATGTATGTGTACATATATGTACAAATGTTTCATTATTTGTATTACTCTATTATTATTTTTCTTGTAACACCCAGATTACAGTGTTTTTCCCAAAACAGATTTTGTTTCCACCTATGTGGATTTAAATATTGTTTTTATTTGGTCCCAATGAAATCAAATAGATCGATTCCAGGTACCTTATTCCATAATTTGATATATTGGGTCATATGGTAACCTTAATATTTTCTAACATCAACTGTGTAATTTACTGTCTCCCTAGATTTCAGACAAAAATTAGTTGTACCAAATTGATGGATAGATGTTATAAAATGCTCATATTGCTCTAATAGAACAGGTTTATTACTCATTTTTGGGCGAGGAATGTGAACATTTATGTGAATACTAATGTGAGTGACCCTGTTCCCCCATCTGGTTAAATGGGCAAAAATCTGTATTTGTAAACTTTCCAACTAATGTTAATTAACTGTCACACTTGGTGTGTAGAATGTGACCTGACATTTGTGGATTGTCCCCTTGATTTTCATTTGTTCATCTTGTTATTACATTTGTTGGCTGAAACTTTGCTTAGAATGTAGACATTTTTTAGTGTTTTTCTTTCCTCTCCCTCCTCAGCAATACACCTTATAGATTCAGGAGGGGGAGGTTGCAGAAACTTTAGCTTAAAATAAAATTGGATATTATTTTCAGATTTTAACTAGTCAAACCTTCTGTTCCTCACTGCTAGGAGAGGAAGAGGGCTAATGCACTGACGCATTTATAGTATAGGGAGGACTTTGGAAATATGTATGTCAATGTGACTCCATGAAAATGTGCCAGATCTCCTGTTGGAGGATTATCATTGGCTGAAGAATCCATTGCTGCTGCTCTAGACCTACCAGGGGCAACACTGAGGCCACTCTTCCTGTAGCCCGTGAACAAATGCAGGAGGGCAATTAGTACAGACTCACCCTTACCTATGATATGTGAGGCTCTGTCAGTGGAAGACTAGCTCAAGGGCTCCTTATGGGTTTGGCCATACCTTTCTTGGAATTACCCTGGAATCCAAGACTCCTCCTACCCAAATCTCCTACTTTGTGTCCCTCCTTCTCAGGAGGCAGATGTACATCATGGTCCAGAAGCTCTCCCTGCCTGCTCCTGCTTCCTTCTCTTAACGCCCAGCAAATCTCTTGCATGTATTATCCTAACTCAGCATCTGCTGGTCAGAGAACCTGAACTAACACAAATAGCAAGCTAAGGTCTGCCTCTTAACTAATGTAAAAGTTACCTTTTTTTCCTGCACTTGAAGTTATCTTCTGAACATTTCTGAGTGAAGAGAGTACCATCTTCACAGTGAAGAATGTGATTATCCACGTGATTCATTTTCCATGTACTTCTGCTCTAGTGGCTATAACCCATAGAGAAGTTTCATTGTTGCCCTGAACCATTTTTATATGTGATTTTTGTGGGGGGATGAAGAGAAGAAAAACAAAGCATACCTCCCACCCCTCAAATTAAACCCAAACATGAGAGAGAAAATGTTCACATCTTTTACAGCGATTTTAAAAATGTTCTGGAGAGACAGTGGGAGATCATTTGTTAATGTACATTCTGGAATTTAATTTTTTTTAAAAATAATTTTGGATTGAAATTCACATAATATAAAAGTAACCATTTTGAAGTGAATAATTCAGTGGCATTTAGTGCATTCACGGTGTTGTACTATTATACTATAACCTCTATCTAGTTCCAAAGTACTTCCATCACTCCAAAGTTCACACACCCCTTCTCCATTAAGCGGTTTCTCCCCATTCGCCCTTTCCCCAGCCCCTGGTAACACTAATCTGTGTTCTGTCTCTATGAATGTGTCTGTTCCGGATATTTCCTATGAATGTACTCCTACAACATATAACCTTTTGTGTCTGCCTTTTTTGATTTAGCTCCTGTAATTTAATCTTTTGTTTATTTCCCAATCAAAAATGTCCTTGGCAATAATGATTATTTCACCCTGTACAGGAGTGACTTTTAATTTATTTTGTCTTAGCATCATTTTTTTTCAAAGCATAAGGAGAATGTTCATTGTGTTTTTTTCTTATCAGTTTTTTCATGAACTTTGCCAGAAAAGCAAGGGGATTACTCCTTTCCCCATATCAGATAGATGCTTTCCCTCCATCCCTGTATGAGAGTGACAGAGAGTGTGCCCACGGTGACTATAAACTTTATATAATGCTGTAGTGGCTGTCAGAACAATATCAGTTCTTAATTTTCTGATGGAATAAATAGATGTTTCAGTCTCCAAGGGACTTAACCAGATATCAAGGAGAAGAAGGTCAGACTGTGGGTAGCAGGGGTAGGCCCAGCTGATTTTAAAGGCAAACTTGACTTGTCCACTTACTAAGTATATAATCATGGACTAAATCTTAGAGTATCATCTGTAAATGTGGCTAATGATGGGCTATCACACAGATGTAATTCTGAATATTAAATGAAATGGGCTATTGGCCCCAGTCAGTGGGGACACTGACGGGTAGTAAGCTCGGTGTTAGCTGCTCTGTATGTTAGCTGTTGGCGTGGTCTGTGGAATGGTGGGCTGTGGTGTGTGGAATGGTGGGCTGTGGTGTGTGTTCTGTGGTGGTTGCAGCAGTTGTTCTAGGGCTGATGTTATTTTATTTACTCCCCAGGGTGTATGTCTTTGAAACCAATATGTTTTTGTTTGTTTGTTTTTGAGTAAGAAATCTAAGTACTGGCATCCTCCCAAGCAAAATATAATAACTCTGCCCAAGCTGGAGAAAAGGACAACAGATAATTCCAGAATTCTATTGTAAATGAATGTGAAATCAGAATTCTGTTATCCATTTCTTTGCGGACACTAAGCAAATGAAATCCTGCCACTTTTCCTATGTCTAACTGAAGCTGGAACTTGATCTTGGGATGAGTTGCTTTCTCCACTAGTATTCAACTTATCAAGTGTATCTAATTTACCTTTTAGCCCCCCCATCCTTCTTTTTTTCCCAATGTTTTTTCTCTATGTTCAGAGCATGAATTAGCCTTAGCTCTCTGCCTGGCTCATAAACCCATTTCCTTCTTCTTCTTCGGAGGCATGATTTTTGCCTCTTGACTATCTCCCTTTTTTGCTTTGCTTATAAAAAACACAGATTTCTCTTCCCTTTTATGGGAAGGAATGTAGCAAATGGTTAAGAGTGACAGCTCTGGGTTCTACATTTAATCCATACTCCCTAAAAGCTAGAAACTGTTGAGCAAGGATTTTAAACTCTAATCCCCAGTGTCTTCATCTATAAAATGGAGAGGCAGTTATGCTGAGGACTAATGATAGACCCTGTGAAATGGTTAGGATGGTTCCCGGCATGTAGTAAATGTTATCTAATAATGATCCTAGTGATGCAGTTTATCTATGCTCCTAATCCCTTCACTTTGTAGAAATTATTGACCTCACTAAATGTAGTAGCTGTTGAATTTGCATCTTGGCTAAGATCTTTCTTTCAAATTCTACTTTGGCCTTTTCAAATGCTTTCTGAATAGTTCCACTCCAGTGTTCTGCTGTCACTTAAATATGCCTTCTCCAAAGATTAGATATTTTGTGTAATTTTATCCATCTCTATTGTCCTATAGTATCACCCAGCTTCAGGTTCACTTCTGAGTAGCTTTCTTTCCCACATGTCTAAAATAATCAAGTCCTAGGTATTGTTACCTCACAACTTCCTTGTCATCTGTTTACTTACATTTTTATGCCCAGGGCCACAGATAAAACCTCAGGCACCACCCTTCAGGACTCAAAATAGTTTCTTAGGTGGTGGTGGTGGCGGCGGTGGTGATGGTGATGAAGATAGCAGCACAGCCAACATTTATTGAGCTCTGCAAAGGGCCATGTGCTTACACTTAGTAGCGTCAAGATTTGAGCCCAGCCAGTGGGACTCAGGTGCCCCTGTGGTGAGTGACTCCCCACTGTCACCTCAGCCTCCCCCTTCCTTGCCAAAGTGCTCTCCCTGCTTCCAATGCCAGTCCTGACTCTGAGCACCAATGCTGCCAGATTTCTATAATATAATAAATGCTTTTCCTTGACTGACAACATTGGGAGTTGTGAGGGAGGACAAGTTACCCAAATTTAAGTGGGCATATAAATATGATGAAATTGTATGTAGAGTGTGTTGTGTTGTTTCTCAAAGGAAGAAACAAAGTTTCTAGATAATGTTCTAGAAACTCCTTAAGTTGGCATTCAAGGCTCTGTTCAATCACTCTGCAGTTAATTTCCTCACACTCTTCTCCCAGTATTCCCATGGCTACACCTGGGACCCAGTCAGACCAGTCCGTTCACTGTTTTACCTCACCTTATACCTCCTCCCCCCACCCCCCAGCCTCCGCCCTTAATTCTGAAACTTTGTTTGCACCTTAACCTCATCCTAAGAGACCCCTCACTTCTCCTTGCCCATTTTCTTTCCTGCCCATTCTCCAAAGTTTACCCTCTGTCCTGCCTCCTTTTGCTATCTTCATGGGTGAGTTCAAGGTGGTAATGAGAGAACTTTCCTCTAACTACCACAGAACACAATACAAGGGAGGCAGACTCAGAGGCCCAAGGAGCCAGACAGGAAACTTAGAGTGAAGCCAGCCAATCATGGCCAAGCAGGGTGAAGAGCCCTCTGTTCCCAGGGGTCCCAATTTTTCAAGAGGTGATGGAACTCTAGATATTTAAATGCAATCTTTTGAATTTTTAAAATTGACACTTAATTTAAATTTTAAAAATTACCAGGGAACAAGCAACATTTGTTTGGGACAGCCACCGGGTTTGGCTTCTGCAAAGGAGTGTGATGTCCACATTCATCATTTGAAAGTTGCTCATATTGTCTGCTAGAGGGAATTATCTTTTTATTTGCTTTATCTTTTTATTCTGAAGTTGCTTAGAAAGAACTGTCCTCAGTTGTTCCTTTTGTAATATTATTTTTTTCATAACAGTGGGTGTAGAAAATTTGAGGATAAAAGAATCATAAACATCAAGTATTCAAATTATTCATTATATTGAATTGATCATAAATCATACCTCATTTGGATGCCATCTTCTGTCCCAAAAAGTGATGAGAGTTAAGAAAAAAACAAAAAAAAACATTCAGCTAAGGCAGCAGCTAAGGGTCTAATAAGCATTTGACTTAAAACACACATTCCAATACTTAGTATAGTAAATTATCAGGCAACTTCTCAATTGCAAGTGTTTTGTGAAGAGTTAGAGGTCTCTAACTAGAGAAAATTGTACTGTTTTCCTTCTTTTTAATATTAGAAATTCAGGTTTGACATTAAGCTTTAAATTTTTTTCTGAATATCCATATATTGCTACTTAGGTAAATTGAAATTATTTTCATTTGGCAGTTTTGAAGCAAATAAGTGAATGAAATTTGAAGTTGATAACTTGTAATTACACTGATTTTCATTTTCCTTCTTGGGTATTCTTCAAAGTGACAGTGCTTAGAGCGAATGTCACTTCATCAACAACAGCTTTGCAATACTTAATTGCAGCAGACTGACATACTAGGAGTGTATGTGAAAGTCTTCTTGTAGGAGCAGATGAAAGGCTCCGCCCAACATGAGGGATGGTCAGCCATCCCTCTTGCCTCCCAGTCCCCAGGAACTCCGCAGTGCTTGACTTTAGTAAAGAGAAGCATGCGGAGATGAGGGTGGTGGTGGTGGTGGTGGTGGTGTAGACAAGACCCAGGGACAATGCAGGGTAATGACAATGGGTCCAACAAGAAATGTTTCTTTTGACAGGTATATTGTAGGCTAGAGAATAAATAATGAAAGAATTGACAGTAATTAAAATGTGTTTACTTAAGTGAACAATTGCCTGAGATATGGTTGCACGGGAAAGACCTCATTATGGACGATACTTGGCACATAGATGTAATACTTACATCAGGGGTAGTTAATTTGCTCTCAGAGGTGGAGCGCTGGGTCACCTGTGGCCCCGCCTCTGTTGTTTGCATTGGATGAGTCCAATCCAGAAACAAACATACTTACTCTTCCAGCATTTTAAAATCCGCCAAGCCAGACACTCATTTTAGAAGTTGTTAGGTAGTTGGAAATTATGAGCAGAAAGCCGATGTGTGAGGACAGATGACAGTGTGAGAACTGTAGACAGAAAGTGCCCCTGGGTGTTACTGAAACAAGATGTGTGAGCCTCCAAAGCGGCCATTCTTACAGAAAATATCAGGTAGAGTAGTAATTTGCAGACTTTAATATGGATCAGAATTACCTGGACAGCTTATATATTCACAGGCAGTTGAGCCTCAGCCTCAGAAATTGTGATGCAGTTGGTATGGGTAAGGGCCCGAGTATGCGCCTTAGGTCCGGGTTAGGGCCCGAGGATGTACGTTTCTAACACCTTCCCAGTTGATGCTGCTGCTGCTGGTTTAGGGACCACACTTTGCCAACCACATATATAGAAAGCCAATTAGTGAATGCAAATGAATTACTAAATTGAGCACCTTTACAAAGAAGGTAATATTCCAGTGCAACAGAAGTTAGGGTAATTCTCAGTTAGGAACTTACTGCCAAAGAACACCAGGCTGGCTGAAAGCAGCCGGAGGTGCTGGGAGGAAGGTAGGCTTTGTATTCAGAGAATGTGGGTTCTTGGAATGAATGTCTCCCACATGCTAACTTTGTGACCAGGCAAGATAACTGAGTTCCTCTGTGCCGCAGCTTCCTTATCCATCAAATGCAGCTGGCAGTATTTCTTACGCTATGGAGTTATTGGTAAGATTCCATGAGATGATGCATGAAAAACTTCTAGCATAAGAACTGGCATGCAGGGAGGGCTATATTATTACACCAAGACATCAATAATATGACTAAGGAAAGTAAGTACAGTAAAACCTTGGATTGCGAGTAACTTGGTTTGTGAGTGTTCCGCAAGACAAGCAAACATTTCTAATACATTTCTAATAACTGGGTAAACAAGCGATATCTTGCAATATGAGTAGTTTGTTTCCAGAACGAATTATGCTCGCAAACCACGAATTATGACTGCATATGTGCATTAGTCTGTTTGAGCTGCTATAACAAAATATCACAGACTGGGTAGTTTATAAATCACAGGAGTTTATTTCTCACAGTGCTCAAGGCTTGAAGTCTGAGATCAAGGTTTGGTAAGGACCCTTTTCCAGGTTGCAGACTTCTCACTGTATCCTCACACAGTGGAAGGGGCTAGGGAGCTCTGTGGAGTCTCTTTTATAAAAGCACTGATCCTATTCGTGAGGGCTCTGCCCTACTTAGTTACCTCCCAAAGGCCCTATTTTCTAATACCATCATGTTGGGTGTACGGATTCCAACATGTGAATTTTCTGGGGACACGACATTCAGACCATAGCAACATTCAGACCATGGAGGAGATGGATAGGTATCACTTGTCTTCTCAGATCTGGATGTCAGATTTGGAGCTACTTACCCTAGAAGACTTGTGCAGAAACCTCCCTGAGGTACCATTGAGGTGAGTTCTTTGTAATATCAAAACCATTAGTGTGCTTACTTAGGGTTTTATCTGAAATGTGGTTAGGGATATTTCACATGAGATCGTTGATCATGTATAGGGTTCATGTATATGGATGCAGTAGCTGCAGTGACTGTTGGTGACAGTGTGGTGATGTGTGAGAGAGGGGACAGAGACAGAAATGGAGAGAGGGGAGAGACAGAGAAATAGAGATGGAGAAGGGAGAAGCGCAGACACTGGAAGGTAAGAGAGACAATTGGGAATTCAGGGCTGTTGTGTCAAAATGCTTTGCCTTAAGTTCAATTCAGTTTTTCTGAGAATTCTAATGATCCTAACCTGTATGCATCCATTTATACCATAACTGCTTAGATGCCTAGTGGGTGCTAGGAGGTGCTGTCCTTTCCTATTTTGATAAGTCCAGGAAGTTCTGAGCACCCATTTCTTAGGAAACATAATAGAAATGGTGGTGAGTAAAACATAGTATCTGCCCTCAAGGAGAGTGCAGGCTAATGGGAGAGAAATTGAAGAATAAATAAGATACCCGTAGGCAAAGGAGGGAAAATAAAATTTTACCAAGAATGGGCTTTCTTGAACGGACCTGGTTAGAATCCTGCCTTCCACTCAAACTAGCCATGAGACCTCAGGCATGTTGCTTGGCCTTCGTCAACCCTCAATGTACTCATGCGTAGAATGGAGACAGTTCGCTTTCAAGGGCTGTCGATGCATGTAAAGCACTCACCATGTTCCATTCATTGCCTGGCTTCATTCATGAGGGCGTGGGCTGGTTGGTTTGTTGGGTGCCCTTCTTTAGCAGGAAGAGTACTGTGTTTATGTTAGTGGTTTTCAGCAATGTAACTGATTGGTGTGTAGGACAGAAGAAATTGCTTAGGGAAGAGGCAAGAAGTGGAGTGTGAGATCTCACCAGCTTGAAGAAAGGCTGCTGTTTACTGGAGTATGAGCAGATCTTGTTTTCTGGGGATGTGAGAAAGCTAGCAAGGCTATCGAAGAAGTGATGGAGAGCAGGAAGAGGAAGAAGTGGATGGCATGGTAACCATGGAGGCTTTTAGAGACACTAGGGATGTGCTTGCGCGTCAGCAGTTGTTGCCTTGTCATTACTGCTGAATTGTTTCATGGGGTTCTGGGTCCTTGAACCCCTCAATGTTCTGTCAGAAATGTGGTCCCTCACAAATGTGTGGCTCACACATAATGGTTGTGGATCTCTGGCTTCAGATCATGGCTCTTCGGTGGTAATAAGAGGATGGGAGGGTTGGGGAGCTAGAAGAAGGTGGGGAGGAGGGAATGTTCTAGAGGCAGGAGAGACCAGCAAACATGGTCTCTGGAGCCACAGTGCCTTACCTGGAGTCTTAGCTCTGCCACCTGCTCACTCTGTGCCTCAATTTCCTCATATGGAACAAATGGATCAGTTAATATGTATATAGCACTCAGAGCTTTGTCTGCTGCATAGCTAGCACTAGAAGGTGAGTTATTATTTCTATTATTTCACCTAAGAAAGGATATTGCCAACTTTTGACAGATTCCCCAGGACAGTGAAGAAATGCAAGGGTCACCTTTTAGAGTAACACTGTAAAATCATTATACAAATATTTAACTAATAAGAATTAGACTATACATGCTCTTAGGGTAACTGACCTATAGATTATATGTAATCATCTATATGACTGTTCAGGGTTGCTGTTTTCTTTTCTTCTTTTATTCTCCTGCATCTTTATCTCTCATTTGTACTAATAAAATTATGTAAAATTAAGTTTTTAAATAGGCTGCCTTTGATTTGCTGTACCTGGTGGCACAGATTTATCACACATTAGAATTTATACACAAAGCTGAGCACACAGTATTTTGTGGTTGATGGAAGACTTTCCAGAAGTTATTGAGGACTTGAGAGCTTCACCCACAGTGTATACCTACCTCTCCACCATGGTGGTTGCTTGGTGGTCACAAAACTTACAGCTGCCTTGTATTTTTTCATCTGCCGGAATAGATGCTTCTTACTTCCATTGCATCTTTCGCTGTAGAGTGAAGTAGAGCGCAGTGTAAGGCCCCAGGGTTAGACAAGGTGTTGGGTATTTAACAAATGGTATTTTGCATGCATTTTTTTTCTTTTTAATTTTACCAAGAGTCTGTTATGTTAGTAACTTATTTGTTGATTTTTCTATGCTGTAATAATAGGCTTTTGCTTAGAAGGCTATGTCCATTACTGAGCAATTAGAGCAATAT
>NW_017731537.1:239973-241988 GCF_001890085.2 Hipposideros armiger
TTTTTCCAATAAGGTTGTAACCTTGAGAAGTTGCTCTGAATGTCAGTGTTCTTTTTGTAAAAGGAAAATAATGACAGCACTTAACCCTTAGGGGTGCTTTGGGGCTTAAGTGAGACAATAAATGTATAGATTCAGCATAGTACTGGACCACATAAATTACTTCATAAATGGTAGCTATTGTTATTGATGCCACTGCTGTTTTATATCCTAAAGGTTATATATTAAATAAAATGCAGCATTGTAAATCCAAATATACAAAGGCACCTAGAGATGCTACTGGTAAAGGAATATTTAAGTAGGTTCCCCCCTCAATTGGGATTCTTTTGCAATGCAAATCAATCTCCCTTAATTTCATTTGTTTTGTAAATTATTATTTTCCTAATCAGGTGCTCTGAAACCTGGGCACATTCTTACCTCTCAAAAATGTATAGGATAGGGAATAGAGTCAATGGAATTGTAACTGCTATAGACATCAGAGGAGTAGTAGCTTGGGGGAGGGGGTTATCACTTTGTGAGGGGTGTAAATGTCTAACTATTACATTGTTTTGTACACCTGAAACTAATAAAAAAATAGAAAGAAAAAAATGGCTCTTTAAAACGTATTTATTCTGACAATAAATAGGCCTATTTTTAAAAATATTGTCCGATTATACAAAATCGTGCTCTAATGATTTAAAAATACTTATGGTCATTTTCTTTTTATTGATGACCTCACTGGAATGCTGGGCTGAATAGCATGCCAAATTGTGTGCTCTTGTTGAACCAAGTACTTAGGTTTCTAGTTATGAAAAGAGAAAAGTATCTCTAACTTACTAAGTTGAAATGTTTTATTATTAAAATATATTTCCTTTAAAAAGATTACATGCTATGTATTTTTGTATTTAACTAATGTCTCAAATGATCTACCTTGAGTATCTGTAGTGTGTTTGGATTAACTGGATTAACACTTTCAGTCATTCACTCAAAGCAATATTTTGGCAAACATTTTATTAAGTTTACCTATTTCATCTAGGAAGTTGGATTCTGATTCTGAGAATTATCTGGGGAAAATGTTTCTCTTTTGGGGTATAAGAATGTATTTAAATTTAGAGTGAAATATATTCCTTATGGCCTCAGGGTGCCTGTGCATTAATGCAGAAAATGATGTTAGGATAAAATCTTGAACAATTAGGGATAAGTATCTAAACCTCAATTAACCTTTAGCAGTTCACCCCATAATAGCAGTAACATGCTCTCATTTTTACTNTTTTTTTCTAGTGTGTGAACACCTCCTGGCTTTGTTCATCTTTCCCAGCATTTGTCCTGAAGTGTTTTGTGTACTTGGAGAATGAATAACAACTTCATTTAATTTTTTAAACAATTGCATATCTGTTGAGCATGCTGAAGGGGCTACCTTGGTTTAAAATGGTATTTTGTTGTTGTTGTTGTTGTTTTTAGATTTTGTAATTATGATCCATAGTGATTCAAAATGGAGTTGGTATTTGGAAATTTTTATGTGAGTAAAAGCCAGCTTTATCTTTGCATGTTTTGTCAATTCCCACTATAACATCAGAATCCAAGCATGAAATATTGCTCCTGTTTTTCTTCCTAAATTGGAAGCTCAAGATTCCTTCTGAAACATTTAATTCATATTTTTATGATAGAAATATATCATCCACATCACAACTTAACTTCTGCACCACAAAGAGACGGTTTTGGGTCACTTCTATTTATTCAGTGAGGTCTAGTCTTATGAAATAATTGATTTTAAAATAAGACCACGATACTTACATGCTGCCATTTATTTTCGCAGTAATATTTTAGAATTTTGCATTCAACTATTACTAAGATTGTGGAACCTACCTTCAAAGTACAAGCGTTTTCTTCTGCAATTAAAGCAGTGATGCTTGATATTTTATTCTATTGATAATGTTAATATAGACTTGGGGCAAAAAAAGTTGTAATAGGCAGGCACAGCATTTTATCAGGTTTAAAACTATGCTTTTAATAGTAGAAAATGCTGAGAACTATTGATT
>NW_017731537.1:242033-246126 GCF_001890085.2 Hipposideros armiger
CTATGCTTACACACACACACACACACACACACATATATATATATATATATATATATATATATATATATATATATATATATATATATACACATGACTGAGCAGTACATGGTAATGCAGCAACAAAGCAAGAAGAGGACTAATAAACTATCAGAGGTTAACTACCATGTGTTTGCTTTTCCTTTTCTTTAGTATGTGTGGAAAAAAAAATTGTTATTGTGCTTTTGCTTAGGCACAGAGATACTAAATTCTCAAATTGTAATTGGGTTCTCTAAAGATGAGGAACACCTTAACACCACTACCTTAATACCACTTAAACACCACTACCTTAACACCAATACATTTTTTTTTTTAGCTGATCCATCCTGCCACCTGTTGGCAGCTCAGCAGCAGCTCAGCTCGGGCCGAGACTCGAACTGTTGTTGTTCAGAGCTTGCACTCTTGAGCGAGCTCTTAACCAACTGAGCCACTTGGCTGGCCCTTAACACCACTACCTTAATACCACTTAACACCACTATATAACACTACTTTAATGCCACTTAACACCACTACCTTAACACCAGTTAATTATACTTTATGCCTTAATTTCTGTTGTGAACTCTATCTTTAAGAATTATGAAAGTTATCATTATCAAGTAAGTAATAGTACCTATAGAATTTTTTAAACCTATCTCTAAAATTGTAAGGCAATTTTGACATAAGGGTTTTCCCGAAAATAGTATTGTAAAGATGGTTGCAGTCTGCTTTTCTGTAATTAATGTCTTTTTGACAGTGAGAGCTTCGTCTAAGAATAATTAAATGCTGATGGTAGATTAAAAATAAATTAGCCTATTAGTTAGGGAGACTACATAAATAAGCATTGAACAAATAGCAAAATAGCTTATGTTGAAAAATATTATTTTTACTAATAGATGGACTTCTTTACCCTCTAAACAGTAAGAGTGTCTTTGTCAATGTTAAAATCTGTGAATGGACAGAGTAGTCATTTTGTTTATTTATTTATTGGCTCATGTCCATGCAAATTGTAAGTCCCCAAATAACCTGATAAGTGATAGTGATTATACATAGCTTTGGGACATGATATTCAACCTTGGCGTTACTGACATTTTGGGCTGGGCAATTCTTTGTTGTGAGGGGGCTGACCTGTCCATTGTAGGATGTTTAGCAGCATCCCTGACCTCAATCCACTAGATGCCAGTACCACCCTTATCCCCAACTGTGAAAAACAAGTGTCAGTAGACATTGCCAAATACTCCTAATGAGTGAAGGAGGGGCAAAATTGCCCCTTTTTGAGAACCACTGCTCTAGAAATTTGGAATAGAAATATCTAATTCAAGTTTACTGTGATTTATTTTTTGTTATCAATCACAACCATGACTGGCAAGTCATTAAGGCCATTATCAGGTGAGATTTCACTCAGTGGTCCTAACTGAGATAAACAGCATCAATTTGGCCTTATTGAAACTCTAAAAATTCCCTGAAGAGTAAGCACAAAAGAGATCCTTAGTCCCTACCTACTTTTCTATCAATACAAGGTGTGATCAAACAATACGGGGAATGCTGCTGCTGCTGAGTGTCATCCAAGTGAAAGGCAGGGATCTTCAATACGGGAAGTGGCGGCATTGAACCTTAGTAACAGTGTGTGACACATTTCAACTTGTTTGGCACAGTCAGTTGGGTGTGAGCTACGGTTGAGAGAAGGTGTGTTTTAAAGTGTGCCATAAATCATGAATCATGAGCAACATATTAACATGAAATGGACAAATGGTTTCATCCTCCATCATGACAACACTCCTTGTCAGACATCGCTCCTGGAAACAGCGATTTCTGTCAAATAAAAATATTACACTGTGTCCTCATTCACCTTATTTACCGGATCTGGCTCCGTACAACTTCTGGCTCTTCCCCAAAGTCAAAATGACCATGAAAGGTAAACGTTTTGAATCAATTCAGGACATTGAGGTAGCCATGACAATGCAACTAGACACTCATGAAAAAGAACTTCCAGAACTGCTGCAGAAAGTGGCAAGAACCATGGGATAAATGTGTTAGAAACGAGGGGGAGTATTTAGAGGAGGATTAATGGCAATGTGTCTTGTACTGTAATAATTTTTTTTTTAATTTAAACATTCACCATATGTTTTGAGCACACCTTGTATACATTCCTATTACTCTGTTTTCAGTGCCAGTTCATTTTAGTAATGCCACTCAAATGGTTTAGAGTTGCAGCAGATAATGGAGAGTCTACTAAGTAGAGCTTATTTCTTCCTAGTGAATGAAAGTACAAAAGGAGAAATGTCACTGTAGATGCTTGTGTACCACCACATTTGATTTGACAAGCTAATCATGACATCATCAGGAGATCTGTGAAAGTTATAGGTGGTGCAGCTGGGAGTGGAGGCAATGTCTGGGAAGATGATTGTTAATGCTAGCTAGCAGGCTGATTTCTCATTCTCTGCCTAATTCCAAATGCATGTTGTGCTTGATGCGCTTGTCATTTAGGAATTTAGAATACACCAGATGCTGCATTTGATATGTTGTATACAATTCTGTTCGCTTTACAATAGGTCTGTTGGAGTCGGAGCATCCAAAAATGATTTCTAAGTGTGTATGTGTGTGTGTAGGGGAGGGAATAGAACTCTGATTAGATTATTGAGTTCCATCAGAGAAAATTATGTACTCTAGATTGGAGCTGTTAACAGTGGCACAGTTGTTTACTGAACAAGAGGAGAAGAGGAATGATATTCAGATGATAAGGTTTTTATGTAGGTAAATAGGCATTTTAAAAAATTGATGTTATCTGTGTTACTGATTTGTAGAGTGTTTTCTGACTTAATTGCTAAGATTGTTTAGTCTCTCTTGGACAAACCTAGATTGTGATTAGGGATGTTATTAAAGACTTTACTTATTAACTCTAAATGCCTGGGGGAAATCCTTCTTTCATCCTGATTTTGAAATGGCACGTGAAAAGTTATCAGTGATTTCTGAGATGGGTACTCTTGTGTTTTTGGTATTTGTCAGTTTTGTCCTGGTGCTCATGGAAGGTTTTAGAAGCCTTATTTGGCATATGTGGCTACCACTCGCCAATTCTGTCTCACAGAGACATCGCTCTTCCAAGCACTGAAATTTTTTTCTACTCTTGGAAGCCAATTCAAATTGACCGTGTTGGCATGTGAGTCCAAATCCAGTGGCTGGTCTTGATTTAAACCCTGGTCAAGGTAACTAATTAGGAAGTGTTACCCTAGGCCAGAGATGTCCAACAGAACTTTGTGCTAAGAGAGTAGCTATTGACCACATGTAGCTATTTAAAACTTGAAATATGGCTAGTGTGATTAAAGAGTAGAATTTTTAATTCAATCATTTAATTGAATATATATGTAAATAGTCACTTGTAGCTACCTGATATGACTGGACAGCACAACTGTAGGCCTCTGAGAAACATTTTTCTGAAGTACATTTTTGGACCTGAGGTTGTGGTCACTGTTTTACTGAACAGGCCATACTCACAGTTCCAAAACAATTTTCACAGCCCCGAGCCCTTAGCCCTCTGCTCACTTGGACAGAAAAAGAATAAAGGTTGTATATGTCAGCAATCTTAGTAAGTTAAGGTTGCAAAAGTCTGATTGACAGAGGCCTAATATTAAACATAGGCATCTCTGATATTGAAAGGGAATCAATGCAAATACTTCTAATTTCACTCTCTTCCCTATTCTTTGAAACTATATTTATGCAGTGGAATAGTTCGAATGGGTTTTTTTTGTTGTTGTTTTGTGTGTAGTGATAATTATTTTTTCCCTTATAGTCTTCATTAAGCAATTTAGTACACTTCTGTTCAATTAGGGAAGAATCTTTGGGGCTAATCACAGAAGCAGCATATTTGGGTAATGTAGAATATTTACGTAAGACAGGCAGCACCAAGGTGTTAGCCATGAACTACTTGGTTGTGTTATATATCACAGAATTTCAAAGGATGCATGGTCCTTGATTAAGACACTCAGTACCAGGAACCATTCTGTGTGGCTCTTTTGTTATGTGGTTGCCATCCTGGTGGCAGGTGGACCTGGGAAGTGACTGAAGTTTATAAATGCTTTTGAGC
>NW_017731537.1:248151-249433 GCF_001890085.2 Hipposideros armiger
GCTGCTCAGCTCAGGCTGGGAATCGAACCGCTGTTGCTCAGAGCTCAAGCTCTTGAGCAAGCTCTTAACCAACTGAGCCACTCGGCCGGCCCTATACTTTTGACAAATACTTTCTTTGTTTAAATTATTGCTGAATAATCATAGGACTTAGCAGAAATTTCCTAATATTTCAACTTCCTGATGATTAATTTAAATGTCTATGGACTTGTCTTAAGAGACATGAAAGTGCCACATGTACCCTGGTGATCTTGGTGTGTAAGCTTTACCTGCGAGGGCTCCTGAAAAGATAAGCACACACCAGAAGAAAAAAATTTAGACACCAATTATAATTGTACACGTTTCTGTAATTCTTCATAATAAAGTTATTTGGGTCAATACTATGTTTTCCTTTTTAAAATAAATAATATCCCCACATTGCTTCCTTTGTTTCAAAGCATTGATGCAGTGAGCTGTCCTCTTATATAATTAAACTATTCACTAATTTTCTTGATCATTAATCCATGAGTTTATGTAACATGTATGGATTTTTCAATTCCTATGTGTTCTCTCCCCAGCCCGTGTTCCCTTGGATTGAATCTTTATCAGATGAATTTCGGGATTAGAGGGAAGAGTTCTCGCTAGTGTCTTCTAGTAAGCACTCTAAATGGAAGTGCTTTGGCTCTCTCTGTTGCATGCATTTGAACTGTTCTCATCTGAATGGTTCCTCCCAGGATGAGTTTCATACTTCTCTTGGGTGCTGCTTTCCTTAGAGCCTTGTATTGTAGTTGCCAGTATATTTTTTCAACTTTGAACACAGACTGCACCTTACATAATGAAAGATACTGTCGCTATAAAGGGCAAACATATGTATGGAGAAATGCATAAATGGATAGATGAACAAACCAGCGAAAGAATGGGCAAACTAAGTATATTTCCCAGTGAAGTATAACCACTGTTCTTCTCTGGAATTTGTATTTTCATATGTACTGTCTACTTCTCTGTGTCACCATTCCAACTGGGGGGTAATAAAATGTCTATATGGCATACTTTATTATGCCAATATATTTTTCTTTCATTTTCAAAGTTGACAAGGAATAACTGTTGAGCATTTGTACCTGGAGAAGTTAACATATTTAAAAGGATTTAAGAAAATTAGCTCTCATGACCTAAAGATAAAATGTTTATTTAAACAAAGGAGGGACAGCTTCTTTGTGTCAACTTTTTCATACCATTCTGAGCTAAACTGTGAATTTGTTTAGCATTGAATGTTTTTTTCTTTTGCAGAGGAGTGTCATCATTTTCA